>NC_086379.1:74890926-75190926 GCF_036588685.1 Mytilus trossulus
TGAGTTATAAGCCCAAAACTACATTTTACCCCTATGTTCTATATTTAGCTGTGGTGGCCATCTTAGATGGTATGCCTGGTCCCCAGACACAATTTTTAAATAAAATACCCAATGATGATTGTGGCCAAGTTTGGTTTAATTTTTCCCAGTAGTTCCAGAGGAGAAGATTTCTCTAAAAGATTATTAAGATTTACGAAAAATGGTAAAAAATTGACTATAAAATGCAATAACTTCTTAGAGGGTCAATTGATCATTTTGGTCATGTTGACTTATTTGTAGATTTTATTTGGCTGAACATTTTTGCTGTTTACAATTTATCTCTATCTATAATAATATTCAAGATAATAACAAAAAACAGCAAAATTTCCATAAAATGACCAATTCAGGGCAGCAACCTAACAGCGGGTTGGTTGGCCAGGTCACGCCACACATTTTTTAAACTAGATACTCCAACGATAATTGTGGCCAAGTTTGGTTAATTTGGTCTGGTAGTTTCAGAGGAGAAGATTTTTGTAAAAGATTACTAAGATTTACGAAAAAAGGTTAAAAATTTACTAGAAAGGGCAATAACTCCTAAAGGGGTCATCTGACTATTTTAATTATTGTAAACTTATTTGTAGATCTTACTTTGCTGAACATTATTGTTGTTTACAGTTTATCTCTATCTATAATAATTTTCAAGATAATTACCAAAAACAGCAAAATTTCTCTAAAATTACCAATTCAGGGGCAGCAACCCAACATCTGAAAATTTCAGGGCAGATAGAATTTGACCTGATAAACAATTTGACCCCATGTCAGATTTGTTCTAAATGCTTTGGTTTTTGAGTTATAAGCCAAAAACTGCATTTACCCCTATGTTCTATTTTCACTTTAAGCCAGGTGAGCTAAAAAAGAACGTTCTGAAAGTCCACTTGCCAGGCTATGTAAAAGACCATATTTATTTACATTAGGTATGTAGGAAATGGTTTTATGCAAGAGAAAATTATGCAATAAAGTTACAAGTGATGTGTAAGTCGAGTATATAGATTTTAGGTGTATACACTTACTGAACAGTTTCTGCCTGTGTAACCAGCTCGACATTCACACATGAAGTCATTTACACCATCCACACATCTATTTGTTCCTGGGAAAGTACATGGACTAGAAAGACAATCCTGGATGTTGTCCTGACAAATGGAACCTAGAAAAACAACAAATGGACAGATTACATGTGAAGTATAATTATAGTGTGTTATAAGGATGTTTGAGAGATCCAGACTAACAAGTATAGGAGTTCATCATAAAACTTTTGGTACCAAGTTTTGTAAATTTTCTATAAAATGTTCTCAAGTCTAGAAAAATGTGAAAAAATCTTTAAACAATTACATAATAGAAAATGCACAAGTTCAACAGGAGTTTTCTGTGAAGTCTTGTAGATTTTGTTTGATAACTTCTGAAGGAGACAAAATTCTATAATAGTAGGTGTCTAACTTCATTTATAGATTGCTGGATCTACCTGTGTTACTACAAATCCTAGTTTTCAACACTGATGCACATAATACAATAACCCTGAGCTTGCTCACATGAAGTTAAACACTTCCCTTATATAAACAAGATTGAAAATGTTGTCTGGTTGATGATTATTATCAGAGATCATAGATTTTCGTGTCTTGTCTCAAACATTCAAGAAGAGACATGAACATAAAACTATTCATATTAAGCAGAAAGACGACTTAATGTTTAACTTACCATCAAATCCATCAGGACAGTCACACTGATAGCTGTTCAATAAATCCCTGCATGTACCTCCATTCTGACAAGGGTTATTGGTTGGACAGTTATCAATGTTATGTTGACACAGGGAACCAGTATAGCCGTTTGGACAGTTACATCTGAACCCACCCAGTATATTGACACAGTTTCCACTATTCTGACATGGGTTAGGGTAATTGTTACAGTAATTCTGGTTGGTGCACTGTCTTCCTTTAAAGACTGAAATAAAATTGATCAAAACATGTAAGGAATACTTATCATGTAAATACCCCAAAATACACAATATAGTCATGCGCAAAAGCAGAATAAACAATTTTGAAAAAATCTAGTCAGCTGTGATTGTGTGATCAGACTTCGAATAAGTTCTATCACATAAAAACTAATAGAGCATGAATTCCTAGATATATTATAGGGTTCAGTGGGGCATTCATTGATTTGAGGTATCTGAAAAACCCTGTTACATATACCATAGTAGTTCATTAATTCCTTGGGTAAATAATTGACCATTGGTAACACATTCAGAAGGGTAAATATTGACCTTTGGTATCAATTACAGACTAGTGAATAATTGACCTTTGAAATTAAAAAAAACGTGGGAATAATTGACCTTTGGAATCAAATACAGGCAGGAAATTCATGATCACCTGTTAAATTTTGTAAACTTCCATTATTGTTTTGCTAGGCATAAATGATCTGTGAAATAATTTATCACTTTATAAATTCTGTGTGTCCAAATGACTTCCGTGAAATGCTTTCTTCAGGAACCAGAATTTAAATGCAAATGTTTAAATATCTGTACACATTAGAAGCTAAATGACCAAAACTAATCTAAAACCTAAAAAGAATAGACTGATTCATCTAATGTCAGCTTAAATTGAGAATACTGCAACCTTAGTTTCTTTGTTGTAATAACATGAACTGTTCCACTTTTCTGCACTTGATGGGCATTTGACATCAATATTCTTAATTGATGCTCTGACAAGACCAAATATTTAAGGAATTACAGTACTGTAGTTGAAGAGTTGCCACCGTCAATTGTAGATTTGACGGTCGCAAATGCAGTTTTACTGGCGACACGTAGCGGAGACAGTAAAACGGAGATTTGCGACCGTCAAATCAAAATTGACGGTGGCAACTCTTCAACTACAGTACTGTTATTCCGATTCTAATGCATTACAAAATGAAAAAATCCGATAAAACTTGGAAAAATGTCTAAATATGTCAAATAAAAAAAAAATCCGCGAAACTTCATGAATGATTTTGGCACAAAGACGTCATGGCTAAATGTGACGTCATACAAATGAAAACTTACAAACTGGACGTTATTACAGTACCTGTACGCTTCAAATTCAGATAAAATTAAATTAAAACGGTGAATTCGAGGTAGGTGTTTTTTTATTTTCGATTATATAGTAGTATTCGAACATTTGTTGATTCATCAATTTAAAATGGCGGGTCCCTCCTTAGTTACGCCAGGTCAACTGTGGATTTGACGGCAACTTTTAGCCAATGAAAAAAATTGTTACATCCAAATTGCATTAGAATTGTAAATCTAAAGCTTGTTTAAAATATGAAGAGATATTAACAAAAAAGGACCAAAAATTATAGACAAATCTGGTCAAAGAATCAGAGCTTTGCATGTAAAAATGGACAAAATATAACAGAGAACTTGCCAATTTACCTTCATTTGCACTACATCTATAGCGCACTTCATAATCTTCACAGCCATTATTGCCACTATTGGTACATTCTAAACCATTAGTACTACATGATAATGATAAAGTATCTCCAGTTTGGTAATCGAAAGTCAATGTTTTGTTAAATACACGACATTCGGCTCCTACAGGTTCTGTACCACTGCATAGATTAACACCATACTAAAATACAAAATTTACAATAGTTATTATGATAATTGAAACAAAATTGTATGTAAACAAATACAAATTTTACTTTTGACAACTGCATTTCAAATGATTATTGTTTAAAGCCAAATTAATGTGGAAGACGCTATTTGAGGATTGTAATGAATATACTTATGTAGATAACCTGTTAGAAGGACGCCATATTGAATATCTTCAGATTTTATATAAATGTGTATCAAAATTATAAATAACAATGTTTAATTTCAAAATGTTCAAAGTGGAACTTGTACTTAATGGAATGAATTCTCTAGTACATTGATCACTTGATTAACCAAGAAAAAATACAAATTTAAATAATTAATTATCACAAAAATATTTTGTTTAACAACTTGGTGCCAAAAAATAAGGGTATCGATGGTGAAACAACTGCATACCAAATATCATTGACTTGTCATTAGTGTTTCATCTTAAACTGACCTAACCACAAACTTTAAACATGCCAACTATGCAAATGATTCAAGTTCAATGATTGAGGGATGGGTCATATCTCCAAAGAAATGAGATGACCAAATGCTTAGGCAACTAATTAACTTTATCTGTTTAATATTATTTTTAAAACACATGCTTAAAACAAATATAAAACATAAATATATTTATCCATAGGACACCATCTCCAGCTAACACAAAATCACATTTCCTGTGTAGTGCACTACAGATTAGGGTCAAAAACCCTCATTTGGCATATGATTCAAATATACATAATTTTTCACCCAAAGTTTCATTTCTGAAAATTTGTTGGTTAATTTAAGTAAACAATGACATCTAAAGTATTATTTTGTGTCGGAGTAAGGCTTATTTGACATACTCTCTTAATTACAGGTAGTGATTTGGTGGTTTGACTACTAAAGAAGTAGAAAAGTAAATTAAATTAAATCTGAAGCCAAATACAGGACAGAAAATTAATAGATGGACAAACAAAATGCCCCAATAATAATAGACATAAGATTAACTATTGTTTTTTCATATAGATACCATTACTTACTGTTGTTAATGATGTTCGTCTTTCATTGTCACCATTTCCTGTATCTGGACTGTCAATGTTAAACCAGGGGGTGTAAAAATCATCTACAAAATTATATCTTCACTGTTAATATACTGCATACCTTTATGTAAATTTCTTAATGCTGTTTCATAAACTCAATAATCTAAACTAAATCTAATTGAAGTGGAATTCAAATCTAAAGGGATTGTCAATACAAAAATACAAAGATGATAAAGAACTCATCAAATGGTTGATCTTCTTAACTTCTTTCATCTAGTATCAATAATGAGGGGGATAGGACTTTTATTGGGAATCCGGGAACGGGTGTTTTAAGTTCAGGATTTCCAGATTGTCACTTTCGTGATGAGGGAATTCTTCTTTTTTAACTTCAGAATGTCAGAATTTATTATTTTAATATTAGGGACCTCCAGATTTTGTTTTTTTAAGCCTGGGATTTCGGGATCAGGACCCCTCCTAACCCCCCTCAATAATAGCCTTGTGATAATGAGCAGCAACTTAAGTCAATCATATACTGTAAATTTCGAAATTATTGTGATATTTCATTATTGCGAAAAATGTGACAGGGTTATAATCATTATAATTAAAACTAGCATTTTGAAATAATTTATAAGAATTAAACAGATTAATCTCAATGACGCAAAGATTTAAATCCCATTTTAGTGTAAAATGACAAAATTGTAATAATAAATGCACACAATAAATTCTGAATTTACAGTATTCGCTATCAACAAATCAGATTCAGTAGAAAATAAACTGCCATAAATTAATCTATAATAGCAACTTGCCTGTTGGTCTGATGCAAGTCTTTACATATAAATTGTAGTTAGTATCAATAGTTCTGTCTGTTGGGAGTGAGTTAAAGAAGATGTGACATAATTTCTCACTGGACTTGTAAACAACACCACGACATGCATCCTTGTTTGTACCACATACAGCCATACAATCGTCAATAGTATCTTTTGTTTGCTGTTGTGAATTACTCAGTGATGGAACAGTATTCACATGGAGTTCATAATGGCATAAATCTCCTACAAATAAATGTTTAAATTATTAAACACTGACATCCGAATATTAAATATGTAATGCATTCGTTCTAATGTTCTACTGTTATACCACTGTCCCAGGTTAGGGGAGGGTTGGGATTCTGCTAACATGTTTAACCCCACCACATTATGTATGTATGTGCCTATCCCAAGTCAGGGGCCTGTAATTCAGTGGTTGTCGTTTGTTTGTGTGTTACATATTTTTTTTTCTAAAAAAAAATTTATATAAATAAGGCCGTTAGTTTTCTTGTTTTCTTGTTTTACATTATCATTTCGGGGCCTTTTATAGCTGACTATGCCGTATGGGCTTAGCTCATTGTTGAAGGCCATACCGCAACCTATAGTTGTTATTTTCTGTGGACAAATAGCGATAAGGTATTATTCAGTCGTGATATAAGAGTTAGATACAGTTGTGATATAAGTGTTAGATACAGACATGAATGTAGAAATCAGTCTTATCATCATATACATATATATCACTTTATACTAACCATTAGAAAGCCCTTCGTTACAGACACATCTATAGGAGTCTGTTCTATAATCATCTACACATGTTCCACCATTACAATTGACACATGGACTGGTACGAACTTCACATCGGGTACCAGAATAACCATTCTTACATTGACAGAAATATCCATTTACTCTGTCCTCACATGTTGCATCATTATAACATGGATTAGAATCACATTCCTCTGAAAACATAAAATCAAATCATTGATTTAAAAATCCTCTAAAATCTGAAATGACAACTGCACATTTGACTACATCAAATCTGAATTGAGAAAATGATAACATGGAACTATATATATCAAACTACTCTGAAATCTGAAAACTATAAAATGGAATACATCAAACTTCTCTGAAATCTGAAAATTAGAAGATGATATTTATCTAACATGGACTAAATACAACTCATTTGAAATCAGAAAATGGTTACATGGACTTTATATGAAAAATGAATAATCTTATTTCTATTGTACATTTTCTAATTTTAGAATTTAAAAAAAATATTATAATTTTGTATCTAAATTCCTACATATCTTCACTATAAATATGTTTAGAAGATTCATGTCTTATAAGTTTTATATTTAAAAAATTATAACTACTTACGAATATTTACACTACAATCGTCCCCAGTATAACCAGCATTGCAGGTACACTTCCTGCGGACATTATCATAGCTTGTACATGCACCATTATTAAGACATGGCTTATCCAGGCATATATTGGACTGTCCAATGCAACTAACAAAAACAAATACAACATTAAAAACAACAAATATGACATAAATACTAGCTAAAGGTACCATCTAATGAACAACACATAAATCACCTAGTCTTCATTTCTTTTTTTTTTGTGTGGAATCACATGGCAGGGATGCTGCATGCATAGGAAATACCTACCCTAAGAGTGTACCCGGCCTTTATCCTTTGGAGTTTATGTGTCTCTCTTATTTTTTTCTTTTCACATTAATTTGCATCTTCTTAATAGATTTATTTTAAATTTTAGTTTCTTGTGTATAATTCGGAGTTTAGTATGACGTCCATTATCACTGTACTATTATGCATATTTTAGGGGCCAGCTGAAGGACACCTACGGGTGCGGGAATTCTCGCTACATTGAAGACCCATTGGTTGCCTTCGGCTGTTGTTTGCTCTATGGTCGGGTGGTTGTCGCTTTGACATATTCACCATTTCCTTTCTCAATTTTATTATGATATTTGAACTTTAATACACTGTAGCTGCTACTGATTTGACAATTGAAACACTATAAAAATTAAAATAAAATTGTTCAAAGAACAATTGAAGGTCATTTCACCATAAAAAAATATTGATTTGATAAGAACAAAAAAAATAAAAAATGTCCATGGAAAAGAGAAAGACTTTATTATGTAACATCTACATGATAAAAACAGTTTTCATCCATACTTTTCTTTAAAAAAAATTCCATACTAGCTGTACATTGACCTATAATGGTTTACTTTTTTTTAACATGTTATTTGGATGGAGAGCTGTCTCATTGGCACTCACACCACATCTTCCTATATCTATTTATAAAAAGCCTACACCACTTATACATATTTCAGACTTGTAACATTTACCTATTCTTAAATGAGCTATTGGAAAAATTGGTTATAGTTAATGCTCGACCCCTGCAGCCAGATGCCCTAACCTTTACAGATTAACTGACCTCAAAGCTAGTTACCTTTCCCTTAATGAATAATGTCTTGGATATTATGTATAATACATGCACATTTTCTGATAAATTAATTCTCCCACTTCCTTCATAGAAAAAACATGCATTATCAAAAATTTGTAAATAATCGACTATACTCACTAAAATGAATTGAAATAGATAGAATGTTTGATCACCAGTATAAGAAAAGATTAAAAAAACAAGAAATTGTTTGAATCTGGAATAATTTTGAATTCTGAAAGTATGTTATAAACTAACCCAACTACATGGATTAGTCAGGCATGCATGACTAAGGTTCATTTTACTTTCACTGATATTTCAGTATGAACTAAACTACCCCCCCCTTAGTCATGTGCACAAGGCTAACTTATTTAGTTTGGTTAGTTTCATCATACTTACTTATCAATTTTCCAGAATTCAAAATGAATCCTTATTCAAATAATTTCTTGTTCAGATTTCATCAAGAAATGAATGTAATATTTTTCTGTCTATGAAAAATAACATAAAAATTGTACACTGAATATACTATTTAAACGTGTGCACAACTTTTTTGAGGTTATTTTGAATAGACAAAAAAAACAACAACAAAAAATAGACATTCCTTATATTTTATTCTGAATTCTATTTATAGTAGGGATTAAATAATGCAAAAATGCTGATGATGTTGCTATCACGTGACAAGATTATGTCTATGTACTGATAGACAATAAATTTTTAGCCAATCAGAAGATGTGTTACATCCAATTAAATTATTAGAATTTAGATAACAACAGCTTAAAACCTTCAAATAATAATGAAAGAATCTGAGCTCATACCCCCATACGACATAGTTAATTCATAGTTAATATTGGAAAATTTCAACCCCTGGAAAACTTGTACCAAATTTCAGATTTTTCTGATAATCAAATTGATCCAAGGTTTTGATGAAAGGAACTCTACATAAAAATTTAAACGGGATCTGAACAGAAATGAAAGTGCTATTCCACCGACAATTATTAATATTGATTACTTTTACAAGTACCCCTTGTCTGGATAATCGGTCAATATTTTTATTAATTTTTCATAACCATTTTTCTTTATATTCTTTATCTGTTTTGCCATTTTTTCGCTTGTCTTACTTTCAATTGCCCTTTATTTTTGATTTTTTTAACATTATCTTAAATTCTGAAACCCCCTATCCAGACACTCATTAAAGCATATTAATGTATTGCTACTTACTTTTTTCCTGTAAATGTCACAGGACAAACACAGAGATAGTCCTGGATTCTATTTAAGCAGACTCCACCATTTTGACAAGGATTTGTCTGACATTCAGTATCGATGTCAGTCTCACATCTAGCTCCTGTTGTGCCTGTGTAATATAAACATTAAATTCAGTGATATGTGGGTGGTTGTTCTGTTCTTTTTTTTAATTACAAGAGACTGATCTACCATATACATTATTTTCTCCCATTTGAAATATTTAGAATTTTCAACTTGAAATTTATTTTTTTGAAAATCTTTTTATTTAGAATTCTTAGTGTCATCCACTGAGATCTTTTATTAGAGAAACATTGTTGTATGATGTGTTTGACAATATGTTATCAGTTTGCTTTTTGATAAATAAAGATAAGGTGTCCTATAACGTTATAACAATAACAGACCTTTATACTTGCCAAATTTAACCATTTAGACATAAACTACACAATTTTAGCTCTTATAAACAATTGCACATCTTGACTGTCTAAAAAGTTTGAAACTGTCTAGACAATATTAATCAGCAATAATTTGCAAATCCATTATAATGTTATCCGATTTTTTAAATGAACAACCATTTTCTCTAAAAAAAAAATATTTTCTTTATTATTCTCTTTTCTTAATATTTTAGCATCACAGTGTTCTTTATCCTTTATAATTTTACACACCAATATTATCTATTCTTTTTTATGCTGCCTATATTCTCTATTCTTAAAATGTTTGTCCTTCTTTCTGTATTTTTTGCCCATCATTCTCTATTCTGTAAACTCCTTTTAGACACTCACATATTCAACAATAATGAACACTTACCAGGTGGACATGTACAAGTATATCCTGTTGGAGTACTGGTACAAGCACCATTATTGTAACAAGGTGTTGAGGAACAGTGGTTAATGTAACGGTTTATTTCTTCCTCTGTGATATTTTATCCTGAGGATAATTTATCACGGTAATTTTTTTCCAGGCATGGTATTTCACAGGTAGAATTTTTCCGGAGGAGTGAAAATCTATCTGTGTTATGCGGATAGTATGTACCGGTATATATTTGCCGTATCATTTTTCACAGAACCTTGTGAAATATACTCCCAATAACTAGTATATAAGTTACTCGCAATCAATATATACCTGACTTTAATTATAAAATGTTTCACAAAGGTAGAACAAATTTGCATAATTTATCAAAGGGAGGTAATTATGAGCAATTTATATTTTTAAAGATATTCAATATAATATATTTCTGAATCTATTTCATAGTGAATTTTTTCTTTGAATCTTATTTTTTATATATTCATTTATATAACAAGATGACTTACACCATATAAGTTTTTAATAAGACAGATATTATTTCACAGGTAAATATTATCCAGCTGTTAAAATTGCTTTTGTGCCAATATATTGTTATGCTATAATTTATCTGAATTCCATATAATCAACAACAACATCTTTATCCCAGACTATTGATATAGTTAAAAATATTATCATAATCAAATTCTTCCATTAATGTTAACAGTAGTAATGCAACTATATTTCTACCTTTACGTTTTAATTTATATTTGTACTGAGATCTGAAAACAACTCACTTTTACATGTATTTCACTTACCTTTATATGTAATCATGATATTATTTCACAATTACGATCTTTGAAATTATTTCTGGTTTTCTTTCTTATGTTTAATCAGGGACGTATATAAGTCCTTGGTTTTTATGATAATTTTCTTTTTAAAAGAATGATATTTACTTGAATTTTTTCAGGAAATGTTTTCAATGATTATTTGTGAAATAATTGCCATTAAAATACTCTTTTTTTTTCACAAAATAGGTTTAATTCAAATACACTTTTATTATTTCATATTATTTGTAAAGGATAAGTTTTTTTCTAATGACTATTCAATAAGTTAACCACCCAGATAGAATTTCACGGCAAAGGAAGAAATATCCCAGGGAAATATTTTCCTCCGGATAAAAAAATAACAACAATTACTGTGACATTTTTTCCTCCGGATCAAATTTCACCCGGATATAATTTTGCTTTACATTAACACTTACCAGGTGGACATGTACAAGTATATCCTGTTTGAGTACTGGAACAAGCACCATTATTGTAACAAGGTGTTGAGGAACAGTGGTTAACACTTACCAGGAGGACATGTACAACTATATCCTGTTTGAGTACTGGTACAAGCACCATTATTGTAACAAGGTGTTGAGGAACAGTGGTTAACACTTACCAGGAGGACATGTACACATATATCCTGTTTGAGTACTGGTACAAGCACCATTATTGTAACAAGGTGTTGAGGAACAGTGGTTAACACTTACCAGGTGGACATGTACAAGTATATCCTGTTGGAGAACTGGAACAAGCACCATTATTGTAACAAGGTGTTGAGGAACAGTGGTGAACACTTACCAGGAGGACATGTACACATATATCCTGTTTGAGTACTGGTACAAGCACCATTATTGTAACAAGGTGTCGAGGAACAGTGGTTAACACTTACCAGGAGGACATGTATCAGTATATCCTGTTTGAGTACTGGAACAAGCACCATTATTGTAACACGGTGTTAAGGAACAGTGGTGAACACTTACCAGGAGGACATGTACAACTATATCCTGTTTGAGTACTGGTACAAGCACCATTATTGTAACAAGGTGTTGAGGAACATTGATGAACACTTACCAGGTGGACATGTACAAGTATATCCTGTTTGAGTACTGGAACAAGCACCATTATTGTAACAAGGTGTTGAGGAACAGTGGTTAACACTTACCAGGAGGACATGTACAAGTATATCCTGTTTGAGTACTGGAACAAGCACCATTATTGTAACAAAAAGTTGAGGAACAGTGGTTAACACTTACCAGGAGGACATGTACAAGTATATCCTGTTGGAGTACTGGTACAAGCACCATTATTGTAACAAGGTGTTGAGGAACAGTGGTTAACACTTACCAGGTGGACATGTACAAGTATATCCTGTTGGAGTACTGGTACAAGCACCATTATTGTAACAAGGTGTTGAGGAACAGTGGTGAACACTTACCAGTTGGACATGTACAAGTATATCCTGTTGGAGAACTGGAACAAGCACCATTATTGTAACAAGGTGTTGAGGAACTGTGGTTAACACTTACCAGGAGGACATGTACAACTATATCCTGTTGGAGAACTGGAACAAGCACCATTATTGTAACAAGGTGTTGAGGAACAGTGGTTAACACTTACCAGGAGGACATGTACAACTATATCCTGTTTGAGTACTGGTACAAGCACCATTATTGTAACAAGGTGTTGAGGAACAGTGGTTAACACTTTCCAGGTGGACATGTACAAGTATATCCTGTTTAAGTACTGGTACAAGCACCATTATTGTAACAAGGTGTTGAGGAACAGTGGTTAACACTTACCAGGTGGACATGTACAACTATATCCTGTTTAAGTACTGGTACAAGCACCATTATTGTAACAAGGTGTTGAGGAACAGTGGTTAACACTTACCAGGAGGACATGTACAACTATATCCTGTTGGAGAACTGGAACAAGCACCATTATTGTAACAAGGTGTTGAGGAACAGTGGTTAACTACAGCTCCACATGTTTGTCCATAATATCCTAAAATAGTTCAAAGTCAAGATAACTCTCAATTAAAATTTTTACAATAGAAATTAAGATTTTTTAGTTGTCTTTATATTGTGACATTATAGGTTTTTATAAATAAAATCTTGCATCATAATTTTAATAGTCATATGTTATCTACAGTATTTTCCAGATATTGCAATAATTAAGGAACTTGCATTTTTGCCAATTATCCAACAATTAGTTTTGATTTTGCAGTATTTTAATAAATGTATAACTTAAACTTATTTTAAAACTTTTATTTCAAAATGATCATTTCATTCATTCATAATTCTCTAACACTGTCTTAAAAAAATCTTTGGTTCTTCTTTTAGATCAAAATAAATGTTTTGACCATTTTCATGCTCAACCTATGATAGTAGAGGGGCATTATGTTTTATGGTCTGTACGTATGTTTGTACTTTTGTCCATTCGCCCCACTTCAGGTTTAAGTTTTTGGTCAAGGTAGTTTTTGATGAAGTTAAAGTCCAATCAACTTGAAACTTAGTACACATGTTCCCAATGATATGATCTTTCTAATCTAAATGCCAAATTAAAGTCTTTTGATCCCAATACCACGGTCCACTGAACATTGAAAATGATAGTGCAAGTGGGGCATCCCTGTACTATGGACACATTCTTGTTTCATATTATAATAAGCTCAAACTGCCTCTTTTAACCATCCTTCAATAGAACTTCTTATTCAATGTAGTTCAAACAAAGTCTCAAGTCTAACTCAGTTTAAATTCATAATTAATAAGAATCTGTCCATAGTACACTGATGCTCCACTCACACTATCATTTTCTTGTTCAGTGGACTGTGAAAATGGGGACAAAACTCTAATTTCCCATTGAAACTAGAAAAATATAAAGAAAATACTTTTACTCACCTGCAGTACATTGGCAATAAAATCCATTATTTCTTATCAAACAGGTGCCTCCATTGAAACATCTATTAGCAGTACATAGTTGGGTTGCTGCAAGCATATTTTATATTATACATCTATATGTAAAAAAAAATTATCGACAAACAACACACTATACACAAAACATTCCTGTAACTGGTCCTGAGTATTCATGAAGTATTTGCCACTGGACTTTAAGAAAGCAATAATCAACAGAAAAGCAACATGCATTTAATTTTGGTGATATCACAAATTTTAAAATCAAAATGAAGAAGACTTGTTGCATCCTAGTATCTTGAAAAAACAAGTGAATGGAGTCATGGACCCTTCATTTTTTTCTGCTTTTTATTCCTTTACTCATGAACAATCAATTCATAACAGTCTTTTATTTTGAATCAGTAAAAAGAATTCAGCAGGGTGACATAATACTTTGTTTTCTGTAATGGTAAACATATTTTGGGATCAAGAAAATGTGTCGGTTAAGCAAGATGTTGAAATACTCAGGCGTCTGATTAGGCAGGTTACACTGTTATTATTAATGACAGAAGTGGTACTTGATAACTTACCTGCATCAACACAATCAGTTACATCATCTGAACCAGTACTCAGTGTGATCTTATCCACATTACAACGAGTACAGAGGGTTGAACCAGTACTCGACTGGTAGTAATTCTGAGGACATGGCCGACAGTTTGGTGCATAACCATTATAACTGAACTGGCCTACAGGACATTTAGCTACAAAAAATAAGAAATTAAGACATTTTATTGTAAATATGAACTTCAGGCATTAAGCTAAAATCAATAAGTAACAAGTGAAACTGCGAGCTACTGCTCACTGATGATACCCAGCCGCAAGTGGATAACATTAATAGTGTAAAAATATGCAAGTGTTTGGTAAACAGGAAATTGTCGAGTCATGAATCTGAAAGCGCATCACACGGTATAGCTGACTTATATAAATCCTGTAACCAAATTTCAGAAATCATTGTACTGTAGTTCCTGAGAAAAATGTGATGAAAATTTTCAACTTGGCTATCATATGTAAAATCATACAAGTGTTCGGTAAACAGGAAGTTGTCAAGTGATCAATCTGAAAACGCATCACAGGGTATAGCTGACTTAGATAAACCCTGAAACCAAATTTCAGAAATCCTTGTATTGTAGTTCTTGAGAAAAATGTGACGAAAAATATTAATGGTACAGACAGACTGACTGATAGACTGACTGATGGACTGACTGACTGATGGACAGACAGACAGAGGTAAAGCAGTATACCCCCCCTTTTTTTTTTGAAGCGGGGTATAATTATAGGGACTCTTAATGTAAATAACAAAATTTAGTTCAGTCTTAAACAAAGAAAAATTATAACATTAAATGTGAACAATAAAAAATTATACAAAAAACATAAAAATGACATTAAATTATAAACAATACATTTAAAATGTAAGGATTTTTTTTTACAAATTGTCTATTGGTTTGTTGGCAAACTTTGACAAAGCCCAAATCTAATATATATGTTATCAAAAGTATGTATTTTGGCCTAGATAGTTATTCAATCATATTTGCCTGTAAAACAGCTATCCCTACTTCGAAACTAATCAAATAAAGATGAATGAAGACAGAATACAAACAGTTGCTCATATCTCACTGAGACTTTATGATGAAGAACAGCAATACAAGTGCTGTTCCTTTGCTTTTTGTGTGTTTTTTGTTGTTCTTTAACATTTTTTTCTATTACATTCATGTTGACTTTGCTTTTATGCAGAAATATAATTGATGAACCTTATTATAAGTGGACATTATGACAAATATGAATTCCTCTCCTAATTTTTTCTCACAAATAATAAAGAAAAAACATGAGGAGGCTTTGGTATGTTTAGTCTTTTTTTTAAGCTGGAGATTAATTAATGTTTTTTTACACAAATAATTACCATGACAATCAGCTAGCTTAACTGAACCTGTTCTGTATGTGATGGTATCAGTTGGGCAGCCTGTACAATGAGTGCTATTATTTACAGAGTATGTATCTCTTGGACACTGGGTGCAAGGTGAAAATCCTGTTGATGAGTAAAAGCCTGCACGACATTTAGCTACAAGAAAATATACAGTGACAATGTATTAAATAAAATAAATCACTGAAAAAGACACTAAATGATGAACACTGACTTATAAATGTACTGACTACTTGAATTATAGCTATTAATGTTTGGACTTGGTAAACCTATAACCTGGTACAATAACTTTTACAAGCTAATCCAACATCAGATGAAGGTTAGAGAGAGGGGTGAGCACTCTCAAAAGCATTTTCTCCAACCGCATTCTTTATGTGCCAGTCCAAAATACAGAGGTTGTAGTTGTTGGATGCTGACCGCCAATATTGTTGTTTTTTTTGTGTTTTTTTTACCCTCCTTTTGAATCCAATCTAAATTAGTCTTGCAAATATTTTTTATTTAACTTACTTAATTCTATGAGTTTGGCTAATTGCTGAAGGCTTTAAAAACAACCTTTAATTTTATACTTACTTTTTCTTCAGTTTTTGGTGAATAGATGTCTCATTAGCGATTCTACTACAAAGAACATCTTTTTACTTTTATACCTTTAACTACAGCTACTGAAGATTAGACATAGATATATTTACTGAAGTTTGAACTAACATATGATTTCTAATTGAAGTCTTGACTGAGATATGGTTATTGAAGTCCTAAAATATCTATCCTTTTTTCCTTGTTTACAGGGTTTGTAATATTGTATTGATATCTTTACAAATCAATCTCCTTTAACCGATGAAATATATCCTTTAAGAAAATCAGAGCCTTAAATAATTTACCTCTCTGACAGGAAGAAGCATAAATATTTCCTTTTCCATATGTAGTTGAGCCAACTGTACAGTCTGTACATTGCGTAGCACCCACTGCTAGGTTATAGGTTCCCTCTTGACACAAGTCACATGTTCCTGGACCTGTAGTGTATGTTCCCTCAGGGCAAGCCACTGCAAAAAGTTTACATTTAAATTATTACCTATTTGCATAGCAGTTTAATTTCCTTTTAATCAATGCAGAGAAATGTACATGATCAAATGAAATTCCAATTTTGTATTTCTTTATTCAATTAAGTAGTCGTTCTGCTGGTAGCTATGTTTTCCGGGGTTTTTTTTTTCTAAGTTTCAGTTTTAAAAAATATGGTCTATGTAGGCAAAATGGGAATTAAAGCACCCATAAATCTAGCTATCACAAATTTTCTGTTCAATTTTGTTTCTCTGTAAAATCAAATTGATATTAAATATACAGTTTTCAAAATAAGTAAATTTAAGGTGGTACCCAACACTTTCACTAAAATTAATTTGGCTCGTTTCATTTTCATAAAATTTTGACAAAGTATTTACTTTGACCCTTTTACAAAAATATAAAAAAATCAAAAAATTTGAACCAAGCGTTTTGTCAGAAAAATTAGACTGGTTATATAGCAGTTTGACAAACACTTATTTTGATCATTGAGAAGCTTTATATTGCCTTCACAACACAACGTTATTAAAACGTTAAGCTGATATTACAGAGTTATCTCCCTGTAGTGTTAGGTACCACCTTAATGAATTCATATACTATTGGCATCATTCAAATAACCTCAACAATATTTCAAGTTGAAGCAAGTATGTGAAAAATTATTACCTGTCTGGGTATGAAATTACACAGATTGATGTTTCAACATGCAATTTTTTTTTAAATATTTTTTCAATGAGTTTGTACTTGAGGTAGATTTTTTCAGGAATATTGGTAAGTTATGTATACAAGAGTGCACACGCTGAAATGTCTCGCCTTCTTTACTTATCATTGATATTATGTTGAAAGTCCAAAGTATAAAGCTTTATTAAAAACTGTCACATAAATTTTACTTTAACAAAGATAACTAAACAAAGACCAATAAACCATGAAAATGAGGTCAAGGTCAGATGAACCATGCCAGGCAGACATGAACAGCTAGCAATGCTTCCATTCAACAAATATAGTTGACCTATTACTTATAGTTTAAGAAAAACAGACCAAAACACATTAACTTAACACTGAGCAATGAACCGTGAAAATGAGGTTGAGGTCAAACTAGAGGCTCTAAAGAGCCTGTGTCGCTCACCTTGGTCTATGTGAATATTAAACAAATGAAGCAGATTGAAAATTGACTACAAAGGTCAATAACTCCTACAGGGGTCAATTGACCATTTCGTTCATGTTGACTTATTTGTAGATCTTACTTTGCTGAACATTATTGCTGTTTACAGTTTACCTATATCTATAATAATATTCAATATAAAACAGCAAAATTTCCTTAAAATTACCAATTCAGGGGCCGCAACCCAAAAACAGGTTGTCCAATTCATCTGAAAATTTCAGGGCAGATAGATCTTGACCTGATTAACAATTTTACTTCATGTCAGATTTTCTCTAAATTATTTGGTTTTTGAGTTATAAGCCAAAAACTGCATTTTACCCCTATGTTCTATTTTTAGCCGTGGGGGCCATCTTGGTTTGATGGCCAGGTCATCGGACACAATTTTTAAACTAGATACCCCAATGATGATTGTGGCCAAGTTTCAAATAATTTGGCCCAGCAGTTTCAGGGGAGAAGATTTTTCTAAAAGATTACTAAGATTTTACGAAAAATGGTTAAAAATTGACTATAAAGGGCAATAACTCCTAAAGTGGTCAACTGATCATTTTGGTCATGTTGACTTTTTTGTAGATCTTACTTTGCTGAACATTATTGCTTTTTACAGTTTATCTCTATCTAAAATAATATTCAAGATAATAACCAAAAACAACAAAATTTCCTTAAAATTACCAATTCAGGTGCAGCAACCTAACAACGGAATGTCAGATTCATCTGAAAATTTCAGGGCAGATAGATCTTAACCTGATTAACAATATTACCCCCATGTCAGATTTGCCCTAAATGCTTTGGTTTTTGAGTTATAAGCCAAAAACTGCATTTTACCCCTATGTTCTATTTATAGCCATGGCGGCCATCTTGGTTAGTTGGCGGGGTCACCGGACACAATTTATAAACTAGATACCCCAATGATGATTGTGGCCAAGTTTGGTTAAATTTGGCCTAGTAGTTTCAGAGGAGAAGATTTTTGTAAAAGTTAACGCCGGACGCAGGACGACGACGACGACGGACGACGACGACGGACGACGGACGCCAAGTGATGAGAAAAGCTCACTTGGCCCTTCGGGCCAGGTGAGCTAATAAAACCTGCACGACTGACATATAGATCATAAAATATTTCCATACACCAAATTTAGTTGACCTATGGCATATAGTATTAGATAAAAAGACAAAAACTCAAAAACTTAACTTTGACCACTCAACCATGAAAATGAGGTCTAGGTCAGATGACATGTGCACGCTAGACATGTACACCTAACAATCATTCCATACAACAAATATAAACAAGGAATTATTTGAATCTGGAATAATTGTGAATTCTGGAAAATTAATAAGAAATTTATGGTGAAAACTTACCAAACTAAATAGGGTTAGCCATGCGTGCATGGCTCAGGGGGGTTAGTTAGTTTGTACTGAAATGATAGTGAGCATAAAATTAACCTTAGCCATGCATGCATGGCTAACCCTATTTAGTTGGGTTAGATTTCATCATACATTTCTAATCAATTTTCCAGAATTCAAAATTATTCCAGATTCAAATAATTCCTTGTTTATAGTAGATCTATTGCATAAAGTATGAGAAAAACAGACCAAAACACAAAAACTTAACTATAACAACTGAACCATGAAAATGAGGTCAAGGTCAGATGACACCTGCCAGTTGGACATGTACACCTTACAGTCCTTCCATACACCTAATATACTAGCCCTATTGCTTATAGTATCTGAGATATGGACTTGACCACCAAAACTTAACCTTGTTCACTGATCCATGAAATGAGGTCAAGGTCAAGTAAAAACTGTCTGACGGGTATGAGGACCTTGCAAGGTACGCACACACCAAATATAATTATCCTATTACTTATAATAAGAGAGAATTCAACATTACAAAAAATCTGAACTTTTTTTCAAGTGGTCACTGAACCAAGAAAATGAGGTCAAGGACATTTGACATGTGATTGATGGAAACTTCGTAACATGAGGCATCTATATACAAAGTATGAAGCATCCAGGTCTTCTACCTTCTAAAATATAAAGCTTTTAAGAAATTAGCTAACGCCACCACCACCGCCGTAGCCACCGCCGGATCACTATTCCTATGTCGAGCTTTCTGCAACAAAAGTTGCAGGTTCGACAAAAAAAGGTACTGTAAATTCAGAAATTATTGTGCGGATTTATGTTTGCCATTTTGTCATTTAAGACTGAAATGCGATTTTAATTTTTACATTTTGAGAAAAAATCTTGTTTAATTCATTTAAAATATTTCACAATGCGAGTTTAAATTATTGCGTTTACAACTCTGTCACATTTTTCGCAATAATAAAAACCTTGCATTAATTTCCTAATTTACAGTACTGAGTTATCCTAAAATTGTTAATTTAAAATTTTGAACTACACATTTATCAGCATACTTACAACAGTACGTTACTCCACTTAATTCTACCAATTTTCTTTGATTAGTACACTGAAAACTTCCACTGAAGTTTGGAGGTGGATTCCATGTTCCAACTAGATCTGGACATCCTGACACACTAACTATATTTTGGAGGATCGGGAAGCTTACAATTTGAAAGGTAGCTTTATTGTAGCCAGAACATTCTTTGAACTGTGCAACTGTAAATGTATTAGGTCCCATGGTTACAATAAAAGTAACATCCATCTGAAATTCAAATTCAAATAAAAGATTTGAATATATTAAATGATGCTGGTGGAATTGAGATTAAAAATTTCAAAGAGGTTTAATTATTCTTCATATTTTGGTCAAGGTCAGATAGACCATCATATAGACATGTAGCAATGTTTGTAGTGTCAGGTCAGAGATATTGATGTCATACCATGAATAAGTGGGTTTATGGTCATTTTATAAAAACAATCATTTGTCTCATTGGCACTTATACCACATCTTCTTATATCTACCTAAACATTATAATAAATCTTCAAAACAAAAATGTTGTCCTACAGTGGATTTGTTGGACAACTAGACAAACTAAAGGACCGAAGGACAAAGTGAATGCTAACTAGCCAAGGTGAAATATTTACCACATTGCTGTTAATGTTAATTGATGTTTCATCCACAGTCAAGCCAACTATCATGTTTGTGTCAACAGCTGCGGTGCACAGCGATAGTAACTTGGCTTGTGATGCTGTAATCTGTCCTGCAATCTTGCCACGGTATTGATCTTTACAGCTACTTGGTATATTACTAGGGGCATTGTATTGTACTGTATAGATTTCAGAATACTGTGCTCTGACATTTGCTGAAAATAAAAAACATATCTTAATGTTTTTTGTTACATATAACAAACAAAGCAAGGTTCGTCTGATCTTATAAACATTGCCCAATCAACATATAATCCTAAATATACGGAATTCCTTTAAGTTTATAAAATAGATATGTATTTTTAGTAATGTATTCAAGAAGTGTAAATCAGAACTAAATATGTGTATTTGATAGATGATAGTTTAGATCAATCTTTACAAACCTCTTGATGATTTTTACTCTGAACAATATTGATTAGCCAAATGCATGGACAATTATAACTTTTGACAGAATGTGTTTTAAACCTAAATAAATACAGTTCTTAGTTACAAATTTACAATTTTGCATGTAATGCAAGAAGTTTGAAAGCCTAACACAAAGATTCAAAACGCAATATAAAAATATAAATGCTCCTATTAGACACAACAAGGAATAAGTGCTTGTTATACCTTTGCATAATAAAACAGACTTATCTTGCTCAAAACTTAAATTCACTCTCCCCATTGTTGGAAGTGGTGGGAAAAAGATTAATAGAAAGAGTATAAACTATGTATAAAGTGTCATATTAAAATCATATATATAATGGGTTGTGTTACCTGTTGAACAAATGTGTGCAAAGGTAATTAAAAGCTGTACACAAACATAATGCACCAGTAGGTATTTTATTTTTTATTTCAGTAATTCTTTTTCAATATTATGGAAAAGCAGATGAGATTATTATTTTATAATCATTATATAGATGCAAAGGTAACCCTGAAATAAAACTATATTAAATAACCTACCTTGAGTACAAGCAGATATGATTGGTCGATTCCAGCCACCACCATTATCACATTCCATGGAAACTAGACTCTGGTCGGGGTAGTCATACATATAATACCCTGAACTACATGTTATATTGCATTCATAGCCGGTGTCTCCAGTCTTTGGAATACAAGATTTACTACCATGCTGTGGGGTTGGAATATTGTATGGAGAACATGTTGATGCTGAAATGAACATTTTTAACATTTATAGATAACACAGAAAGATTACAGATATCATTATAAAGTTAAAGTTTTGTTAGTTGTTTTTCTGCTTTGAATCCCGGCCTTTTAAAGCTTACTACACTGTTTGGGTTTTGCTCATTGTTGAAGGCTGTTTGGAATTTGATTGTCATACAAGTTAGAGGTTAAGCTGGCTATAAAATCAGGTTCAATCCACCATTTTCTACATAAGAAACTATGTGTAACAAGTCAGGAATATGACATTTGTTATCAATTTGTTTGATGTGTTTGTGCTTTTGATTTTGCCTTTTGATTGTTGTTTGCATTTTAAATTTACCTCCTATTAGACCCAATAAGTTCACCAAATAACTCATACCACAACCTGATTTTAGCTACTTTTAATAGTTTTTATATTTTTATTCTCCACTAAAGGCCATAAAGGTTGTCATATTTTCATTATAACAGACCTGAAAAGAGTTTATGGGCCATGAATTGAAGAATTAAACTCCCTGCAAGCATATAGGCATGGATGGGAGCAAATGGGTAAAGTGCAGTTTACTTAATACTTAATCAGTTCCTATAACTATTGGTTGTCAGTGGCATTTCGAATTGGTTGATCATCGGAGAAGTAATTTTATCCTTGATAAATAAGTTTTCTACGTGTTTGTGAGGGGGTCTTATAAAAGGGGACTACTGCATTTCATAAACATAAATTTAAACATCTCTTCCATTCTAAATTCTTGCAGTTGTCTTTATGAAAATGGCTCAAATATAAAAAAATAACCAACACATTTGCAATAAGAATGTTTTGCAATATCACTATAATTGCTCAATGCAGATCTGCCAAATTTCCCTCTTTTTTGGAAGGAATATCTACATGAGCGGTATTGACACAAATTCATTTATTTAAAATAAATAATTTTAAAAAGGCATTGTGAGAAATAAAAAGTATACTAAGACACCTGTATACTCATTTAAACCATAGATGTTCTAAATAAGTTTATTATACATGTACCTCAGTTCTCAATTTCTATATAAAATAAGTACACAATATTTTGACTATTTTTTTCAAATTGCAAACTTTGAACTATTGGACCTGTCAATAGTTTCTAACCATTGGACCTCAATGAAACTATTTGACTGCAAACTTTCAGGGAATTTCCAATACAGCTACGAAATTGGAGGATTTTGAAAATACCGCGGGAGTTACAATGTCACTTTTTACCTTGGGTTGATGGTAATGCCAGACATAGCCTCAGGATTTCAGAAAATTTATGAATTAAACGTTATGGTTGGGTTTCTGCTCTATATATTACGATAGTTGATTTATCACCGCCATTTATTGTCTGCTGTAATATAATAAAACACTTATTAACTGAAATCCCTGGAATAGTAAGTTTCTTGTCCCCCCGGATACAACTATTGCCCTTGGCTACGCCTTAGAGTAATGGTTTCACCTTGGGGATAATAAACATACTATTCCAGTCATACCCAGTCAATAAGTATACAATAATGACATGTACAGGTACACATTAGGTTCTCTAGAGCTTAAACTCCTCTATAATGAATTTGAAAAGTTAGCAGGTATGTCAATGGTCTGTTAAAAGTATCAATTTCATAAACAAGTTGTATAGAGCAGGGGAAGATCCAGCCATTTTTTAAATTGGGGGTGCCCAACCCAGGATAAAGGAGGTGTTTCAACTATATGTCCCCATTCCAATGCATTGCACATCCATAAAAAGTACACCCCCTCCCTGGATCCGCCACTGGCATAGAGTATGATTTTCCATTACATACGTTGTCTCACCTTGTACATCAATATCAAAAGTACAAACATCAGAATTGCCAGCTTGATCAGATGCTGTCACAGTTACCTCCTGATGTCCAAGTTGGTTAGCATTAACTGTGAAGGTGGGAGGAAACACAGAGGGCACAATAGCCCCACCATCATTATCTTGAGCACTTATTGAAGCAGGATCTACTGTTGTGATTGTCCTTGTTTCTCCTGGGGCTGAAACATATTCCATCCTGCTGGAAGGACAATTGGTGATTCTTGGAGGTTCCTCATCTACAAAGTTTAAAAAAAACAACCTTAAGCATAAAAAATATAACTGTTTATTGGCAAATATATCTCAAATTATATAAAGTGTGAAAAATATGTTTGATCATTCTTGTTATTCAAAGTATTTATCTATCTGTTAGAGTTTTCTCAAGATCTCAAATAAGGTCTATTAATACAGGTTCAATTTGTATGAAATGTACTACAGATGGATCAAAAATTGGTGGTCTTTTAACACAGGTTTTTGCTTTATGCTGTTTGTCTCTTAAGCAGGTTTTGCACCTGTCCTAAATCAGTAATAGGATGTACAGTAGTTGTTGTTTGTTTATGTAGTTTATACATGTTTCTCGTTTCTCATTTTTTTATATAGATTAGACAGTTGGTTTTCCTGTTTGAATGGTTTTACACTTGTAATTTTGGGGCCCTTTATAGCTTGTTGTTCGGTTTGAGCCAAGGCTCCATGTTGAAGGCCGTACCTTGACCTATAATGGTTTACTTTTATAAATTTTGGGGCTTTGTCTCAGTGGCACTCATGCCACATCTGCCTATACCTATTGGCTGTATATGGTTAAAGCATCAATTATAACATTGCCTTGGTTTACTCAATTTTTCAATTTTTCAATATTTTCAACACGCAACTTTATGTGTCAACTATGCTATTCAGGAAACATAAAAGAATTCCAACGACCACCTTCTATAAATATACAATAAAATAGTTTAAAACTAAATCAATAAATATCATTATCGCATCTCAGGAGAACATTGTGATTGGTTTAAAGCCATCACATAGTTATCCCCTACAGATCTGTAGCAGTCATTCATTGGGCAATCATTATATGACATCTACTATTAATGATGACGTCATCTATTAAAGTTATTGTATTTCATTGTACATTTCAATACTGACCCCCTATGGATCAATTAAGGGTTAGTAAAACCATAGGGGACGAGGCTAAACCCCCCAGAGATTTGTAAAAGGTAAAACAGTATAACTTATACTAGCGATAGCAAAAACAGTGAATATAAATAGAGCATACCTTTGACAGTTATTTTAAAGCTACAAGTCTCTTCATTATCAGCATGGTCAATGACCCTGTAAGTTACTGTCTGTTCTGCTCTTTCTATTGTCATTGTTGTATTGGCATTCTCCGGTACCACTGTAAATTCCTTGATTCCACCAGAGTTATCAGAAACGGATGGATTCAAAAACGAAGGATTAGTGTAAGCATTAACAATCATATCTTGTGGACAGTTTAAAAACGCAGGTTTAGTTACATCTGAAAAAAAAAAGAAAAAAGTTTTTCATAAATTAGGCTGCATGAAAAAACATTCATAGGTATATTGGTATCATTTCCTTTTTTTATATAAGAAATGATTTCCTCAGCTCACCTAATCTTTCATCTAGAAACACTCAATCTGCAACTACTACCAAAGTAAGAGTAAGGTGATGATTTCAGGCCAAGTTGGCTATTTTCAAATCTTGTGATGCTGATCATTTATGAAATTGAAAGTTTATATCTAACTCTCTATACTTTTCCAGATAATAGGCAAAAAATTGTTAAATATCGTCAATAAAGGACAATAAGTCAACTGGCTATATTTAATATGTTGACTTATATGTCTTGTGGATCATTTTTGCAACTTTTAAAGTGTCTTTATATCTATAATAGTTTTTTAAAGAAAATATGCCATTAAATACAAACAAACAAAATGTATTAATTGTCTTTGAGGGCAAATACTTCAATAAGGAGTCAATGAGGACTACAGCCACAATTTGTTTTCTATATTTAGACATGTTGACCATTTTGGTTGAAATGCAGGGTGATGAGAATGAGATACAACAGAGGCCAAGTGATGAAAAATGCACACTAAATAATGTTTAACTAGTATGCTATACTGAAATAAGCATACAGTTTATGTTTAACACAAGGAACCCATTGTTCAATTTCAACAAAGAATTAACATTTGAAGGCAAGTCTTGCAGCTGGCTAAATATATCCAGTTTATATACATAGATTAACATCATAATATAACTTATCTTGGTATAATCAGGGGTGTACAGAATTTTACACTAGTTTGGAAAATTCATATACCCTGAGGAAGAATCTAAAGTTATTGTAAATGTATAATAACTAACCAATACAATCAGGTACTGTATCATTCCATTTTAGTGCATTATTAAACTGGTTCAACTGGCATTCAATACCAGAATCTCTGTTTGGCTCATAACCAGGTCTACCACAGTTAAATGTCACATAACCATTTTGATCAAAGCCATTAATGGTTAAAGAGCCACCTGCAGGATATCCTGGGTCTTCACACTTTGTTCCTTAAATTAAACAAATTTTACAATTAGTGATTGATAGAATATCAATGTTTAAATCATCAGAAGAACTGTATCACTTGTCATGCATTTTTTTATTTAAGTCATATGAAACAAGTTTCTGGAAAATAATTATGAAACCAATAATAATCAGTTATAAAATAATAAAGCAATGTGAAAAAATTATTCCATCCATTAGTGTATTTTTTTTTAATTTGATACAAAATTGATTAAGTCTGATACTGATTTCTTTAAGGTCAAACATTTCCACCCACCTACACACTGTAAACTTCCTAGATCCCAGTGACCGTCTGCTTCACAGTTGACCTCTGTGTCTGTTGCTCCATTTGTACTTTTACCTCTAACACTGTACAAAGTGGAACATGAGAATGTGAATTTTCCCCCATATCTTGTATTTGCAGGTGTTAGGAAATTGGCTCCAAGAACGGTTCCAGGACTTCCACAATCAATAACTACAAAATAGATAGTGTTCATTAAAATACATTTATAAATTGAACTAATCTTGCAAGAATTGTAACAGCATATTTAATTGAATGTGTACCTTGTACTCAAGTTTGTTCAAGGATATTCCTTTCCTTGATGTTTTACCATTTACCTTACAGTTATCTACCTTGTCTGTTTTACCATTTACATTACAGTTATCCCCCTTTCCTCTTTTACAAATTACTTTACAGTTATCCCCCTTGTCCTTTTTCTCATTTACATTACAGTTATCCCCCTTGTCTGTTTTACCATTTACTTTACAGTTATCCTCCTTGCCTGTTTTATCATTTACTTTACAGTTATTCTCCTTGTCTGTTTTACCATTTACTTTACAGTGATCCCCATTGTCTGTTTTACAATTTACTTTACAGTTATCCCCCTTGTCTGTTTTATCATTTACCTTAGTTATCCCCCTTGTCTGTTTTACAATTTACTTTACAGTTATCCTCCTTGCCTGTTTTATCATTTACATTACAGTTATCCCCCTTGTCTGTTTTACCATTTACTTTACAGTTATCCCACCTGTCTGTTTTACAATTTACTTTACAGTTATCCCCCTTGTCTGTTTTATCATTTACCTTAGTTATCCCCCTTGTCTGTTTTACAATTTACTTTACAGTTATCCCTCTTGTCTGTTTTACTATTTACCTTACAGTTATCTCACTAGTCTGTTTTACCATTTACATTACAGTTATCCCCCTTGTCTGTTTTACAATTTACTTTACAGTTATCCCCCTTGTCTGTTTTATCATTTACCTTACAGTTGTCCTCCTTGCCCGTTTTATCATTTACTTTACAGTTATTCACCTTGTCTGTTTGACCCTTAACCATTACAATTATCCCTCTTGTTCTGTTCTTATCTGTTCAGGTATGTACCACCTTTTATATTCAGACCACTCAACTTATTGGATTATCAATTTTTATAATAACTCAACCCCAAAAGCTGATATCTTTATATATGCAATATGATAAAATATAATTCAACAAGAATGTGTCCAAAGTACCTGGATGCCCCACTGGCACTATCATATTCTATGTTCCATGGACCGTGACATTGGGGTCAAAAGTCTAATTTGACTTTAAAATTAGAAATATCATATCATAAGCATCAAGTGTACTAAGTTTCAAGTTGATTGGACTTCAGCTTCATCAAAAACTACCTTGACCAAAAACTTTAACCTGAAAATCCCACTTTCATTTTATATGTTATGTTGACTGTGAAATTGGGGTCAAAAGTCTAATTTGGCTTTAAAATTAGAAAGATCATATCATAAGCAACAAGTGTAATAAGTTTCAAGTTGATTGGACTTCATCTTCATCAAAAACTACCTTGACCAAAATCTTTAACCTGTGGACGAACGAACGAACAGACGGACGAACGAACGAACAAACGAACGAACAGAGCCACAGACCAGAAAACATAATGCCCTTCTACTATTGTAGGTGGGGCATAAAAATAAAAATAGTTCAGGTAAATAAAACTAAAGGCTCTTAAGAGCCTGTGTAGCTCACCTTGGTCTATGTGCATACATGTATTAAACAAAAGACATAGCAACCAAACAACCCGTTGTTCAATTTGTCTGAACATTTCAGGGCAGATAGCTATTAACTTGATAAACAATTTAACTGCTTGTCAGATTTGCTCTAAATGCTTCAGTTTCAGAGTTATAAGCCAAAATCTACATTTTACCCCTATGTTCTATTTTAAACCATAGCGGCCACCTTGGTTGGTTGGCTGGGTCACTGTACACATTTTTTAAACAAGATACCCTAATAATGAGTGTGGCTTAGTTTTGTTAAATTTGGCTCATTAGTTTCAGAGGAGAAGATTTTTGTTAAAGTTTACAAAAATTTACATGATTTAAGAAAAATTGGCAAAAAATGACTATAAAGAGCAATTTCTCTTTAAGGGGTCAACTGACCATTTTGGTTATGTTGACTTATTTGTAGATCTTACTTTGCTTAACATTGTTGTTTACTGTTTATCTCTATCTATAATAGTATCCAAGATAGTAATCAAAAATGGCAAAATTTCCTTTAAATTACCAATTCAGGGGCAGCAATTCAGAATTGCTCTAAATGCTTTGGTTTCTACATTTTACCCATATATTCTATTTTTAGCCATTACAGCCATCTTGGTTGGTTGACCAGGTCACCGGACACATTTTTAAAACAAAATACTCAAATGACAATTGTGGTCAAGTTTGGTTTAATTTGGCCCATTAGTTTCAGAGGAGAAGATTTTTGAAAAAGTTAATGACAACGATGATGGACGACGACAATGACAATGATGGTGAAGGACAACGGACGCCAAGTGATGAGAAAAGCTCACTTGAGCTAAAAAGGATTTAAAATGGCTTTGATGTGTTTTACCATTTACCTAATAATTATCCCCCTTGTCTATTTTTATCCATTCGTTTGATGTGTTTGGACTCTTGATTTTGCCTTTTGATTTTTGATTTTCCTTTTTGAATTTTCCTCGAAGTTCAGTATTTTTGTGTTTTTACTTTTTACCATTTACCTGACAGTTGCCCCTTTATCTTAGTTTTTCATTTTGTCTGTTTTACCATTTACCATACAGTTACCCCCCTTGCCTGTTTTACCATTTACCTTAGTTATTCCCCCCTTGTCTGTGTTATACTAACCTCCACATTCATAATCATTGCCATATAGATAGTAAGAATTTGATGTCATGTTGTAGATACATTTCCTTTCCTTGGTAAAGTCTGTTTTACCATTTACTTCACAGTTAATGGTCAGCATGTCTCCAAATGGAACATTAGTTGTAGGACTAACAGAATTTGGACCATTGGTCAAGCTGAGAGAATTATAGTTGTCCACGGGGCAAACAACAGCTACAAAATAATTTATACAATAGATGAGGTTACTCTTACATTTTTCTCATATAATCACAGGGACCTTAGTGGATGAGTGTTCTAAATAGTTCATCTAATGTATATTTAGCCTGATAACACTGAGGTTGTCATTTTTAAACCATGCATGTGGCAGGTGCTTTTGATCTTATCTTAAATGACTAGGATTTTTGTTTTCCTGTCAAAGGTTGAAGTTCTCTCAGGGTACCCAGGATTCCTCTACCCTCCCCTTTCTCTGATGATGTTTGGATCCTTAATATTTTGCCCTATAAACTTTCTTCTGGATTTTTCTGAACATATGATAACATTAGAAGTGTCAATTTATTAGATTGCCCTCTGCTAAAATAGAAATAGTAATACTTAAACCTACCATATGAAAAGCATTAAATTATACTATTTCTTAAACTATAACAAAGTTTGATAATCATGTCTTAAGGTGGTTCCTAACATCTTGACTAAAATTAATTTGGCTAATTTATTTTCAAAATTTTTTTACAAAATATTTACTTTGACCCTTTGGCCAATAAATAAGAACCAAACACTTTTTTCAGAAAATTTTCATTGGTTATATAGTAGTTTGACAAACACTAATTTTGATCATTGAGAAGTTAAATATTGTGTTAACAATGCAACATGATTAAAACTTTGAGCTGATTGTACAGAGTTATCTCCCTGTAGTGTTAGGTAAGACCTTAATTATGAGTTCACTGTCACAAGAGAACTGTCTAACAGATATTTGCAGCATGTCTAAGAACTACTAAATAGAAAAAAATACCTTAAAAGATTCAAGTAAATTCTGTATATCATACTGAAAATAAGGTAAACTAAGGGATAACTGACCTTGACATGTTGGAAAAACTGACGGTGACCACTGTCCATTACTGTCACATGTAAACAATTTAGCATTGGATGTTGTGTAACCAAGGTTACAGGAATATTCTACAGTATCACCAAAGTGATGATCTTGTCGATGTGTCAGAAGGATGCCATTGTCTATGGATTGTGGATCTGGACAAAGTCGACCTGAAAAAAAATGATACAATCTATCTTTGTCTTATACATGAGAATATAAAAGAATAATTGTTTATTGCTAATCACACCAATTAAAACTGAGCAGAAAAAAATACATTACATCTAGTATTGATTACAGACACAGACAGATTTATGGTCAAGGTACAGTAAATTGGCTCTGTAACAGATTTATGGTCAAGGTACAGTAAATTGGCTCTGTAACAGATTTATGGTCAAGGTACAGTAAATTGGCTCTGTAACAGATTTATGGTCAAGGTACAGTAAATTGGCTCTGTAACAGATTTTGGAAAATTTTGCTATTAGCCTGATTAATACATTTACAGAATAAAAAAAAAGGTTCAAATACACTGCTGACCTTTTGAAGATCAATAAAATATCAAAAGAAGAAATTAACTGTCACATTATTGAAACAGTAAAGGCAGTTTTTAAAAACTTCCTAATAACTTACTTATAAGAAACATTGCGCAAAACTTGAACTTATATCTTTTGACTTTACTAAAGCATACAAATGATATATTTCAAAAGACATTAATGACTACACTTAGATAAATTATGTTCTCTTGGAATTTAAAATTAACAGTTAACTTTGAGCAGACAACACTTTAATCAACCTACGGACACATGTATGATTGAGGTATTTTACATCCCCCTCTAGTTCACCATTCTCAGGGATATGAAGGGTGAAGTTTGCAGTGCCATCTTTGGTAAAGAGTTCATAGCCTGTATTACAGCTACACTGGTATCCTCCTGGTACGTCAGTACATGTATGATCACATCCTCCACGGTTTGCCATGTCACATTCCAATACATCTAAAAATAGATCATGTCAAACATCATGAAATCCAATGACATTCATACAACAACTTGATTGGTTAATCAAACTTTTGAATAGTATCAAAGGAAATAAATGCATTAAGAACTCTTTTATTCTAGAATAATCTTATTACATTTTCTGTAATTTTCTTCCACTAAAATAATGAAAAGATAGTTCACTCCCTTACAATAAAATTCTAAAGGTTTCATAGTCTTTTTTTCATTCTTATAAGGTGGTATCCAACACTTTCCCTAAAATTAATTTGGCTCGTGTAATTTTCATAAAATTTTGACTAAGTATTTACTTTGACCCTTTAACAAAAATATAAGAATTTAAAAAAATTATGAACCAACCATTTTGTCAGAAAAAATTACACTGGTTATATAGCAGTTTGACAAACACCTATTTTGACCATTGAGAAGCTTAATATTCCCTTTACAACACAACGAAATTAAAACGTTTAGCTGACTTTACAGAGTTATCTCCCTGTAGTGTAAAGTACCACCTTAACTAAGCTCTTTGACAAACTGTAGATAATAATTGTTTACTATTTATAAAAAAAAAAATCCTAAGTATCAATAAAACTTACCGCCGCAAGTTCTTTTATCTGGATTCAGGAAATACCCGGAATTACAGGAGCATATAAAACTACCGATGTTGTCATGGCAATTCTGAGCACATGGTGATCCAGTACACTCATCAATATCTGTAGAGCAAAATAAACAGTCGCATATTATTTGAATGAATTAACACTATATTTTCACTTCATTTTCTGAGAAATGTATTTAAAAATGCACCTTAATTTGCAAAAAGAAATGGACACCAAGGGCATTTTAAAAGGTTGTCTCATTTTTTTCAGAGGAAACTAATAAATGATTTTTTTTTTAAATTAAGAGCTGTGCTATGAGCGCATGATACACAGTAACACCCTTTTAGCTTGACAGTTCCATAACTCTGCAATGTAAAACCAGAAACTCATGAAAAAACAAAAATAAAATTATTTCCATAGACAAGCCAACAAAGTTCTATGAAAACTGCTCAATGAAAAAAATCCTAAAATTTGAAAAAAATATTTTCAAGTTATTTTAAAAGGTGTTGACAATGGATGGAAGTAAAGACAGGTGCACAGACAAAAAGATGGATGGACAGATAACAGTTTATCAAAATAATTCCTGAAAATGGATGTATAAAAACTTAAACTTCAAAAATCCATGATATCAATATAATATGTGAACTTAAATATTGACTATCGTCATGGTTATAATTCATATCTATATAATTTCTTTTATCTATAGGTTGTTTTGATAAACCATTTATAATTCCTTCATGGACAAAGTGTTATCAAATCAATCAAATCAATTACAGTCAAAGGTCACTTACTGTCACATGTTGGTAAATCTCCAAACGTCTGGTTTTCATTACAAACGAGATTAGCTGTTCCATTTATACTGTATCCCTGATCACATGTAACAGAAATCGGCTCCTCGTACTGTGGGAATGTAGATTGCGAAAGTTGACCATTCATGATTTTTGGCAAAGGACAGCGTAGTTCTGTAAATAATAGATTAATATTCTAAATCACACATCATACATAAATTTCTTCAATATGTAACCTCCGAAAACAATAAGCATACTAGAGATGCTTTAAATTGAAGGTGGCAATTAATTTTAATTTTCACAGGCATTATGATTTTTTTTAAGACATTAAACTCTCACAACTATTCTTGAATTATTATGCAGAATAAATGTAAGATTTGAATGTTTGTCCTGATGATTAGAAAAACTATATATTGACTCAAAGACTCAAAGACTAATGGCCTGATTGAATAAAACATACTTACTTATACATGATGGTAAACTAGCTGACCACTGGTTGTCTGATTGACAAAATAAAATGGGTTCACCAACTAATTCATATCCATCATTACAGTCATATCTTATGATAGAAGCATATGATGTAAGGTCACCAGACACAATTGTTCTCTGAGCATTCAGTACTTGAGTTGCTGTAGGACACACTGCTCCTAAAAAAACAGAATAAACAGAAAAACTTATTTCATTTCTTGATTTCAAAGTGAACATTGAATGTGTTTATCATATATTTTAATAATAACTCTGTCACATTTCTCGAAATAATATAAACATCTCAATATTTCAGAATTTATAGTAATCATTATGCTGTACAGTTTATTGTCACAATATCTTATACCAACCTTGTTTTATTTTCAGTTTTGTTCCTGAATTTAAATATTTGTCAAACATTTTGACAGACCTGACAGATTTAATTTGACAAACAAATAAATGCAATATAAATAAGATTAAATAAATTCTAACCTTGACATGAAGGTTGGTTTGTCCACTGCTTAGATGATTGACATTTTACTACTGAATTAGATATCATATTAAATCCTGGAAAACATTCATATTGGACCTCTTCTTCATACACTACTCCAGTAGAGTTAAAGTAATATCCATTGGTAACAGCGGGTGGTAGTCCACAATATACAGCTAAAATAATGTCAAAAAAATAATTAAAATTATAATTTGGGTAGGAGACAAGACATGAAAATTAGGATACCAGTAAAAATTATATTCATGGCTCAATATGCATTGGAAATCATTTTAATGGAGTTTAGTTAATTTTTACAATGCTGTGCAGTTGCGTTTGTGTTTTTTTTTGGTTTTTTTTGTCTATTTAAAAAAAAAACAATCTTGGAGGAATATATGTCCGTCTGCTAATTGAATATATCAGACAATTGGATACTTTTAGCTTACATTTTTGGGTATCCGATTGGCCTGAGTCTACTGTATTGTAAATAGTCATAAGTCTTATATAAAATGCTTACGTTGACACCTGGGGATGGTTCGACTCCAGGTACCACCATACTGACATGTTAACTGAACCGAACTTTGTGTAAACATATCCGCTGCAAATGAATATCCTTGTTTACATGACACAGTTATACTATCACGATATCTCCAGTTCATTGGACCAATCACAGTGGTGTCGTTATTAAACATAGGATCTGGACAATCTGAAAATAAACAAATAATATTGCATTTACTATGGAAGCAGGTCGGAGATTTCGAAGAATATTTCTAATAGTATTCTATTCATCATAATATATAGTTTTATGATGAATTCAAATTAAATATTTAGTGTATTTTCATTCCCGAATATTTTTTTAATGTGGTTGGACAGGATATGTCTATTTCTATTTTTATGTAGCCTTTCAAATAATGATAAATCAATATTATACTGTGGATTCGACTATTATAGTTGTTTTAAATTACAATGTACCAATATTCCTGTATACATCTTTGAAATAGACAAATAAAAAATTTAGTTTAACAAAGTATCTCAAGGTTGGTGAATTCCACAATCATAAATAATTAATACTAACCGACACTATAAACACCATAGAACCCTTTCTTGTTGACTACAGAGTCTGTAGTAAGCTTGAAGTACATTTTTCCATTAGATGAGTAAATAATTGGGTTGGAATTAAATGAAGCAGTATTAAAACCACTTCCACTGTGGACAGCGGTCCCTGTGCTATCAGTACTTTCAGTGTACACCTAAAACAGAAACAAATATACCTTGTTTTACTGAATACTTAATATTCTGGCCCATTTTTAAACAAAGTGCAGAAATCACTTGGAAAACTTAAAGGATATGACGTATTTCTTTAGGGCCTAATATAACCTGTCCAAAATTAGCGTTAAACTGTTAATCTTCAACATGTTTTTTTTAAATTTTGGTTCATTTTCATATTTCAAAGTTTTAAGTAGCATCCAAAACCCAATGGTGTCACACCATTGTGTTGTTTTTTGCTCTTTGGTCAGGTTGCTGTCTGTTTTACAAATTGCTCATTTCAATTTTCTATTCAAATCAATACATATTTACAAATTGTTCATACTTTTAATCAATTACCTGTAAATAATCTTTATTATCTTCTAACACTGCACCAGTTGAGAAAAATAATGTAACACCTTTACCACTCGGTATCTCTAGTTTCCAGGAACATGTCTGATAATTAGCATAATTAATTGATTTCTTGTATCCAGGTGAGTAAATTTCACCTGTCTCTGTAGTCAAGGTAACCTCACAGCCTGGAAAATAAAGATCAAAGCATGAACTCAATTTGAAAACACAGGAGATGAACCTTATATCACCTTGGAAGTTTTGCATTTAAAAAAATCCTTTACTTATAGTTTCAAAAAGTTAAGACACACATCAGTGGTGTTTTCCTGGGTGTGGATTCATTTATTCTTGTGGATAGAAAAAAAAGTATGTGTTTGGGTTGATATTTTTATGTTTTAAGGATACCAATGTCTGAATACAAGCCTATACGAAACATGTAGGTCTATGAACATTTTACTTTGAGGTGTATTTAGGCACATTACTGACCAGTCTCTGTAAAGAGCAAGTGTATAAAACCAGGTTTAACCCATCAGTTGTACCAAGTCAGAAATACGACAGTTATTTTTTCACTCACTATTCCATTGGTTTGATAATTTAGTCTTTGTGGACATCCCTATCTTCTCCAAAAAGAAGTAACTTATGTATGAATATATTTTACCTTGCCAGTAACTAAAACGGAATCCAATCCCTGCTGTACTCATGTGTGTTCTCAATATAATATACATATGTCTACCAGTTGATGATATTATCCGAGGCCCTGTCTGAGGTTCATTAGCACTAGGATCCATAGGAGTATTGTCATTATTACTTGAGGTGTATGAAGCTAACATTGGGTCTGTGGCTGAATCTCCATCATGGATGTTGATAAAATCACCCATATACAATTCAATTGATAGTCTCTAAACAAAATAAAGCATCAAGTATGTTGATAATATCACCCATATACAATTCAATTGATAGTCTCTAAACAAAATAAAACATCAAGTATGTTGATAAAATCACCCATATACAAGTCAATTGATAGTCTCTAAACAATGTAAAACATCAAGTATGTTGATAAAATCACCCATATACAATTCAATTGATAGATCTGAGTCTCTAAGCAAAGTAAAACATCAATTATGTTGGTAAAATCACCCATATACAAGTCAATTGATAATCTCTAAACAAAATAAAGCATCAAGTATGTTGGTAAAATCACCCATATACAATTCAATTGATAGTCTCTAAACAAAGTAAAACATCAAGTATGTTGATAAAATCACCCATATACAAGTCAATTGATAATCTCTAAATGAAGAAAATAAAATTATCATAACAAATCCAGTTCAAACAACATTATAGTAAATCAGTATTTTAAAAAATTATGATCAAAAATATATTTCTCTTGGAAAAAATAATCTAGTAAATAGATTGTGTGGTGTTATGTTCCACATTTTGTATAAAATAAATTTTTTTTGTTCTTTAAAACAAAATCATAATATTAAGTTTATGCTATAAACATCTTGCAAGAATTTCCCGGTGAAATTTTGTTGAAATCCAGTTCTCGTTTATAAATAATATATATAAAATGTTAGGGGGAATGGGATGACCAAACAAACAAAGAATGGACTTACAGACAGAATGATCATTTATGATACTGCTTCAGAAGAAAGGGTAATTATTAAAAACAAACCTCAATGGTGACTATTTTTTTGGTATTCTGAGCTGTTATTATCCACACATAGTCCTGGCTTCCTAAATATGCTGTTGCAATAGCGGCCGGAAACAAAGGTGGAGTTAATGTAGAGACAGTGTCCATTGCGGTTATTGGCAATGAAGAAGCAGTACCATCATCAACTAAAATGAAAAGAACGTTTATTTGTTGTTTTATCTATTCAGGAAAATAACCTGTGTGAACTTAATAAATTTGTTCTAAACAAAGCTAATGTGAAAATAAAGTTTCATAAAAATAAGGAGATATGGTTGCAAATTTGACAATTCCCAGAAGATCAAAATCATGTAGAGGTAAACAATACATACACACTATGTTGAAACTCAAATGTTTTTGTACTTTTTGTCATTTTTAACAAACAATCTTCAGACTATATTGTTTAAACCCTAATATTAATGTCTAAAAAAAAGTCATCAATACTTACGGCTTTGAAACTTAAGGGAAAATCCTGTCTTCTCACTGCTTGAATCAGTGATGAACCTAACTATCAGATAATTATTGTAACTACGGTAGCGATGAGTTCCTGTCAAACTTCCAGATAGTCTAGCTATGGCTGTGGCAGTGGCTTCTGTTTTGCCACCTACCAAGATGTCCACTACATCAGCATTCTTCTCTGTATTGAAAACCTCAACCTGAAAACATTCCAAATATAATTTTCTTTATTCATCAAATAATATTGGTACAGAAAGACTTTTTTGTTTTTAAATTAGCATGAATTGATATTTCAGTATACATTATAGTTGTCTTTTCTATCTTTCTGTAACTTCATCCTGTGGTTAGGAGAAAATCAATTGCTTGATATTTAAGTTGTCTTATTGTTTGTTTATATTTATTTCATAGATTAATTCATTAAAAAAATATAATATGGAATAGAAATCATACAAATAGTTCTACTAACTAGATACTGTGTTGGACAAAAGCATAAAGATTTTGTTTTTCAAATGATTTTTTTTTATTAGTACAAATGTACATGTATGTAAAATACATAACTAAGTTTTAATTACCTCCAGCAGAATATTGGTTCCTTCTCTTCCCATGATGGTCCACAGACAGACCGATGAAGATGTATATGGATTAGGATAGTTACTTGATCTTATGGTTCCTGATGGTACTGTCAAAACTGTATGACACTTATTGCCTATAAAATAAACAGTATGTGTAAATGGATGAAATTTCTAAAAGAACTGCAACTGTAACTATGTATACAAAACTTACATGGCCTTATAGGACCAATTCTTTGTTCTGCTGTTTTATCACTGGATGCAACAATGGTGAAGCTAAACTTACATTATTTGGAGAAATGTCAGTGATTTTATATACTACTTTGACGGTTAACATGTCACGGAATAGAAGTTCCTTCATAATATAAGTTCCAAAAGGAAAATATATTCTGGAATATTATTTCCACAGGAATAAATATTACAGTAATTATGTACCTAACAGAATAAATGGTATAGAATATTTGTACCAAAAGGAATAGATATCATGACACTGTTTATAACAAAATTTCCATTGGAACTTCTGTTAGGCGGAACAAATATACGTTGACAAACAGCACTTTTAGCGCTTTTGGCTTTTATCTAGTGGTCAGTTTTTATGGAGGTTTCCAGAGTGTCTGGAGAGAAGCACCAACCTTCAGCAGCAAAACATTCACAATATCAGTGTCGACAGGAATTGTAAATGAACAATTTTGACTGAGATGTATATAAAGGTAAAGTTGTGTTTTTTATTGATGCAATTCAAAAGTTTCCTATACGTTAAGTATCTTAGATTTGGTCATAGTGAGCCACTTACTTCACAGTCTCTTTCATCAGAATAATTTCCTCAGTCATCCTCCAAATTACATTTCCATCTGTTACTAACACTTTTTTTATTGCTATAACAATATAAGTGTTGGTCATAGTGACCTACTTACCACAATCTTATTTCATCAGAATGATCTCCACAATCATCCTCTGAATCTCATTTCCATCTTAAATTGACTTTTTTATAATGCTATAACAAGACAATATGTTGGTCATAGTGACCTACTTACCACAATCTATTTCATCAGAATGATCTCCACAATCATCCTCTGAATCTCATTTCCATCTTAAATCGACTTTTTTATAATGCTTTAACAAGACAATATGTTGGTCATAGTGACCTACTTACCACAATCTATTTCATCAGAATAATCTCCACAATCATCCTCCCCGTCACATTTCCATCTGTTACTAATACATTTACCGTTGTTACAGAAAAAGTTGCCTATAATTAAAAAAAAATATCATTTTCCATCTTGAAAAACAGAATATACGAACATGTCAAATATGTTGAATTAAGATTTGGATTTGAAGGGAGTGGTTATATTTTCAAATGATTTAAATCTAAGTTGATGGTTTCTGTTTGAAATGTTCTGTACCTACTAGTTACTGTAACAAATATAGTAGTGAGGGTTATTTTGAAGAAAAAAAAAGAAAAACTATGCAAGATTTCAATATCAATTTTTTGTTAAAATAGAATAATAAAATTGAGAATGGAAATGGGGAATGTGTCAAAGAGACAACCCAACCAAAAAAAAAATCATCAGCAGAAGGTCATAATAAGACGTAATGTAAATCCAATATGTGTGCTTTGTCTTAGTTGTCTTCAGTTCCCCCCAATGGACAGCTTTGAGTTAGATGCATTTCCGTCAAAAACTTTGGTTTTAGTGAACATCATTCCTGCGTTAAGGGGCATCGTCACTTCCGTTCCCATGTTGAGCAAGTGGTTGGAAAACTATGATGCTATATTGCACAAATTATTTGGCAAATTGAATTCTCATAATTGACAATCTACACTGCTATCAGTTGGGAATAGTGATTAAGTACCTACGGAACAAACATTACTTCTAGTTTATCCTGCACAATGACGATCACTAGTAAGATGCTTGGTGAACGTTAATAGTGCAAGAATACAGGCCATCCCCTCTATCTGGTAAATGATGTCATAAACGCACACATCATTGACAAGTTTTTTCCTATTGAAGGACAAACTCTAAAATGGTCCACTGTATGGGAAAACCTCATAATTTTGAAATTGTTATTCATTAATATTTTAACAAAATTAAAAGTGACAAATTATAGTCCCCCAAATGATTTGTAAAGTTTTAAAAATTAAATTACATTTAACAAATATTTGTATGTTTGTAAATTACTACATTTAACTACTTGATTTAATGTTCTTATTCCCCTTTCATCAAATAACTAGTGCATGTCAATCTCACATGAAATTATAATTCATCAAGTAAATATGACTTTAACTTTTTACATAAAAAACTTCCCCCTAATTAATTATTTTGTAGTTCAGTAATGCATAAAAGAATCATAAAATAAAAACAGAAAATCAAATGTTTTGCTATCAATCATCAAAATAATCTTTTAGTAAAAGGTGCATAATGATTTTTAAAACATTGTTTATAAAAAAATCTCTTCATATTCATTTATATGACTGATTTTTTTTCTTAGATAATTTCTTCTTCCTTTATATTCATCTTTTAAAACCAAAAAAAATGATAATTTAATAAAGTTCTAATGGTATAGAGTCATAAAGCATTAATTCAAGACTTAACTGCTTACAATTTTTTCGATCATGAAACATACATGTTGGAAAATTAAAATGTAAACACTAAAACTGTTTACAAGTTCAAATTAAATTATTCTACAATGTATTACAAAATTTTTGACAAACAACTTTTCTTTGCAGCACAATTTGAATAAATGTTGGAAAAGTTTGTACATAAGAGCATAATCAGTTAATTGGATTATTGGTTTGACTCCACAGAACTTCAATTAGAAAACCATAAAAAGTTAGATGGAAATTGAGCAACAATTCAAGTGTACATCCTTTTATAAAGATGTTGTCCTTGAATATTGATAGAGATGACCTGGAATATTGATAGAGTTGACCTTGAATGTTAATAGAGTTGTCCTTGAATATTGATACTTAACTGATGTCATGTTAACCCTGTTATCCTTAAATATCAAACAAACTTGTACTCAATCATGTCTATAATTATACAATATCTGACAGTCATAGAATAAGACATAATCTGACAGTCATAGAATTAGACATAATCTGACAGTCATATAATTAGACATAATCTGACAGTCATAGAATTATACATAATCTGACAGTCATAGAATAAGACATATCTTTAGATTCACTGTCTGTAAACCAACTAATTTTAGTGAGCAATTTATTTTAGCAACTTTTGCGAGTAGAAAAATATTGTGAATATACAGTTGTGAATATGTAAAATTTGAATCTTTTCTAATTTAACTACATCAAAACAAAGTTGAGATCAGTGAAAATAAGTTGGTTTACAGTATGAATCATCATGCAATCATCAGCACAAAATATTAAGTGTCTTTTCTTTGTTTTACCCCTGTACCAAGTCAGGAAAATGGCATTTGTTATCTTCTAGTTCATTTCTCTGTGTGTGTTTAATTGTCGTTTGTTTTTTGTTCACTTCAGTGTTTCTGTTGTTTTGTTATTTTCATCTTATAGTTGATATATTTCCCACGGTTTAAAATTGTAAACCAGATTTGTTTTCTCTCAATCAATTTATGACTTTTGAACAGCAGTATACTACTGTTGCCTTTATTTATCTAAATATGAGCTTATGGTTAGATTTTGATATGGGTTATTAACAATAGTTTAAAATTTTCACTTTGATCATTAAACAAGAATTTAAAATCAACCACTTATCAATTAATATGCTTCAACATGCTGCTCTTACATTAAACACATGCAAACAACCGTAACCACATTGTTAATATCCACACGGTCACTGATCCATTTAATTTTAATGTACCACATCTTCTTATTTTATATATTTTCAAAAGGTGGTTGAAAAACTTTATTTTATTTTATTGCTTTCATAACCATACTGAAGAAAAACTGTAAATTTTCTAAGAAAATATTTTGAAAAAACAAAATTTAAATCGTTTAAATTGAAACCAAAAATGCTGAGACCATGTGTTGTGCAGGAAAATCATTTAATTTGACTAGTTTGTGCTGCATTGACCAGTATGTACTGCAATGGCTGAAAAATAATTCAGTGTTTTCCCTTCCAAATTTTTAAATTAATTGACTAATAGGATGAATTTCATTATTTGAAGGAAAGAAGTTTATTAATATGGTAATGTGAATTTCAAAATTTAAAGAAAAAAGGTTTGAATTAGTGTATGGTGGCACATCCCTAAATACACCCTCTAGGAATAACACTGTATATCTAACAGCTAAGTATAATCTTATAACATAGATATATAAAATAAGAAGATTTGATATGACTGCAAAAGTGACAACAATTACCAGACACCAAACCAAGTAAAAGTCAGTAAACAGTTGCCCTATTTGCTAAGATTTTGTTACTTTTCTGGTAAAGGAATGGTAAGGATGTGCTAGTAAGGGGATTGGTGTGAATATACCGGGTAGCAGTCATGTGACGGCAAAGGGAAATCGCAAAACAAATAAAACTTAGAATAGTGCCACATTCTTACCGGCTTGACCACCTGAAAGAAGATATTTGTGTTTAAAAAAGGATATTTATATATCAGTTTCACCAATAGACAAGTTTTTTTGAAGAAAGTAAAGATATAAAATGTTAAGATACATTAGCCTGCCCAATTACTTTCCAAAATATACTGCAGTTAAATAAATTTAAACTTGTTTTACATCAAAATAACGGATGCCACAAAGAAGTATAGCTTTTAGAATGACCAACAGGAGTGGGCGTCATCCCAATTTCTGAAAAAAAAACTTTCTTTACTATATCCTAAAAAATTATTTTCTTAAATCAATAAGTTCAAAGTCAGGATAAGTGTAAACTCTGAATTTCCACCAAAATAAAGGTCTATTCTATTATATTCTTGACATCCCATAGAAGGTTCTGTCCCCCTTCTTCAGATGAAAAACATTCTTTTTTTTTTAAATCAAACAAGTATCCCTTACCTGCAGGACATGAGCTTCGTTCACATACAAAAGCTAATTTCTGTTCACATCGTCCAAACTGCCATTTGTATTGTCCATTACTTATGGTCAAATAGGCACAGTCTCCATTTGTAACATCTGGACTTTGGTCAGCCCATCTTCCTTCATACTTTGAGCCAGAGATTGGTCCTGTCACAGAATTCCATCTCACAGAAACATCATTTGTGTCTGAGATACCAATACGGTTCATTCCTGTAAATATAATTTTATAAATATATTCCTTCTTAAAATTAAATCAGCTATTTTTTTTTGGCATTTTATTCAAAATTATTGGGGGATAAGAAACAAACTGCTTTCATGTTTATAAGTGAAACAAATCCTCTTTTCTCTTAAAACAGGGCTATAATCTGAAAACATGAGATAGCTTGGTAAAAGAAGCATAAATACTCTATTAGCAACTTATATTTGCTTACAGTTTTGTGTTTTATAACTTATTTTAGTGAAAACTTTGATTTGCTCTTCTAGCTCTTTCTTGCAAGATCAGTAGTGATTCATTACCTGGATTTTCCTAATTCTCTTGATCCATTCATATAAGTTGAACATGTTCTTCACTATTTGTTGTTAAAATGGGGTACCAGACGTATGGTCAAATCAAGTAACATTTTCGGTTTACACAATCGTAATACAGCCAGTGCCAAAGTATTTTATTCTGTTATATACACCTTGTCTAATTGCAAAGATACTAAACACGTTTAAGCAATCTAAATAAATTTTAGATTCAAATCTAGCTGTGAAATAAAGTTTTATCAGAAGACTATTGAATAACTGTTTTGATATACAATACTAGCCTTGTTCTGATTATAACAGAAGTCTATTATAATAGTTTGCCGTACATACCTAGCCATACTGCAGAAGTACCAGAAGCCTGTTGTGATACAAATTGTCCAACTTCTTCATTGTCATAAAAATCTTTGATGGTCACTAAATGTGAACCTTCCCTGAAAACAAAAACATTTTTGTTTTCACATTTTTAAAGATAAAAGTATATAACAAACAGTTGTCTGAAAGTGGTCAACTTTCAAATTGAACTACAGATTCAATGATACATATATTTCTTCATTTACATTTACTATGAAAAAGTTACACAGTAGCAGGTAACCAAATACAAAAAGCAATCAGGTGCTGATACTGTTTAGAAAATATCAATAATGCATTGCAGGCCTTTGTTCTAAATGGACTGAACTGGTTGAGGGTAGATACAGAATGTAATCATATGAAAAGTGCCATACCATTTAAACTTTATAATAAGCATAAAACAGATGCTTTCTCACATGACTTGATGATATGGGTTATTGATACTACCTTTAGAACTGTGAAAGATTATGGGAATTCTCACTGACAACTGATGCATAATCATACATGATAATAAGAGGCAGATCTAAAGGGGGTCCCTTTTGTGGGAAAAAATTTGGTTGATTACATATGGAATCACTGAAGCAGTACTGGAGCAGGATGGCCCCTCTTAAGAAGTTATCAGGCCCTGCTTATGAAAATTTCTGGATCAGCCACTGTTGATTGCTCTTATTTGTATTACCAGATACTTTAACAGACTTTTGCATAAAATTCAAACAAATTGTATTTGCTCTACGTGTACCATAATAAAGAATATAAGACATGTGCAGGATGCAGTTAAAATGTCAGCAAACTGGGTTTAAACCAAGGTTTTGAAAAAAACCTGGTATTTGACTAGGAGTTTAAGTGTTTTCATACTGCTGCAGTTTTTGCCTTGCAATAAATTATGAACCCTTCAATCAAAGCTTTTTAAAATACAATAAAAAAATTACTGGTGTAAGTGGTGACAAAATGGGGGTCAAGTTCAAAATTGACAACTTTCATTTTATCTGTTCAGTAGTTATAATGATGTTAAAAGCTTATTCAAGTAAATGGTTTGCTGCAATTTCCTTATCTGCAATGGATGCCGTGGGAAACACTGTCAAGTTTAGGTGTATATTCATGACTTTATAAATATTCAGTTAAAGGGAAACTTTACCAGGAAGATACACTAACTAAGTTTTCTTATTCTTTTTTTCAATCACACAGATTTTTACCTACACATTAAAAATATATAAGTTTGACTTGATTTTATATTTGTTGTTTCTTATTTGTGTTTGTAACTATGTATACTGTATTGTTTATTATATTTGTAAAAGAATAATATTATAATGATATTATATTATGCTACTTGTGAGCCCATTTTATGGAAATAAAGCATCTTCATATATTTGTTGGCGTCCTAACTAATTGATTTTCTCAGCAGCATTTTTTTCAAATCTCCCATGATTTGTGTTACATTATTAATTGATATTTCTAACAATATCCGAGTTCCCTCTTCTAGAAGATAATCTCTGTCTGTTATTGCATTTTCACAGTGCTATGGCTTTTTTTTACCTTCAACTGACTGACTGAGTTGGGTAGATTAATACTAAAGACAAACATAACTACTTTTTAATTAAATTACTGAATACAAATTTATAAGCTGGTTTATAAACACAGTGCAAAATGTAGTATAATGTACATAAACTTGGAATTTTCTTATATAAACATAAACCATTATTTTGTTGAAATACATATTAGGATTTAATCTAAAGAATGTACAAAAGTACACACAAGAGAAAAAAATATATGATTAACTTAAATTTAACGAGGAAGCACAGTAACTTCAAAGGCAATGATGGATAAATACACACAAAAAATCTGACAATTTAGAAAACATTAAATAAAGTCTTCTATCATAAACAGGTAAAAAAACATTCATGTCCTTACATTCTTGTTGCCATCCATTTAGCATGATCAATAATGTCTACATTTAAAAATGTTTTCATTGTAGAAGTACTTAACTTTAATGTAAGGTCTTATTCTTTTAAAAAGTCAAATCCTTCAGGGTATATTATCACTATACTTTAGTACACCTAAGTACATATATCTTACAGATAATTTATAGTTTTACCCAAGAATAGAAACAGGTTTTTTTGTAGTGTGGTCAGTAGCTTGCCACTAACCTTACCAAATGGCCAAAAGCTTATTATAAAACTGAAAGGATAATTGCTAGTTTCTCTCTTAAAAAGGCAGGAAAGATATGATGGGTAATAGATCATTTATAAATAATTAATCTGCTTCATGTAAAAAAATTTAATAGGTTGAACACTTTGTTTTCGATTTTCTTCTATCAACTCACAATAAACCAAAGAAAATGTAATATTCTTGTTTTAAACTGACAGTCTTCCATGGTCTTTTTAAAATTAAGTATAGTTTTAAAACAGCTGAGAGGTCTGATCATTCACTCACCCTTGACAAATCCGTAATGCATTCTCCCAAGTTTGTCTTTCCGTATCGGCCACGCCAAACAATTTGTAACATGATATACCCTTCACATTCCAACCTGTTGAGAAATATAATACCAAATTTATTCAAAATACTAGTACGTTCAATCTTTTGTAGTTTTACTACTGCACTCATTAATGCCTTAAACACACACAATGTATATAAAGAAGTGATACTTTGTACGTAATGCATCTGTATCAAACTTGTATAGATAGTACAACAGTATAAAAATCTAGATCTAAAATAATATGCTTATGTAACAAATCTTCATGAAATATGATCAGAATTGCCAGGTAAAACTGATACTGTATCATACAATCATTTAGACAATTTTAAAACTTAAATTGATGAATTTGAGAGGGACACAATCCTATACTATCAAGACTTTGTGACTCATTTAATATGATACCCAACAATGTAAATGTTTAAAGATTTTATATTCACAAGATGAAACTATATGCTATGAGTTGGTCAAAAAAGAATTTGTTTATCCTGCCAAAGGAAGGTTATTAAATAGTTAATTTTCAATAAACAGGTTGGCATCAACAGATCTATGAAACTATTCCAGCCTTATATGTCTTGCATCCTATTAAATCTAAATATAATGTAGAACGGCAAGTATGTGTTTTCCTGGAGGCAAAGCGTGAGTTCAGACTTCATAATTCTTAATAATCTAACACTTGTCAATAACTTTTTGTATTACAAAACAATAGTATTAAATATAAATAAATAAATCACATGAAAAAATGTCACGACAGGATTTTAAATAAGTTTAGAAATCCTTATATATTTAAATGGTGTGTACTTATGTAAGTATATCTTATAGAATACTTCATCCATAAAATCATGTTATAACAAGAGGAATTACACAATATTGAGTCAATGAAAGTTTAAATCAGGCAGAAATTGTAAACAGGTTTCATAAGCTGGTTAAATAACATGTTTTATACAATCTGGTTATATCTAGTGTCATATATAAATTTACTACATGAATAACTATCTATTCCATTTCTTACATTTTTTCGAATCTTCTTTTGTATTTAAGACCACTGTACCTTGCTGACTGCATTACAGATAGGTAACACATACCAACACTTTTTCACAAAATCATTTTAGTGAAAGATAGTTTTATTTTAAGGATGAGATAAGTTCTACTATTCAGATTTGTTTTGCAGATGAATGGAGGAAAGAGTTATTGTAATAAATGATATATTTCAAAATTTTCATCCAATTTTCTCTTTTTCTTCAAAAAATGATGACTGAGCAACCTTGCCAATGCAGAAGTTGGCAAAATTGGGCTAATAAATCATTGAAAAAAACTGAGACTACTATAACACATATAGAAATCTCAGTGATAAATTGCAATAGAAAGATGCACATTCAAACTTTTAAGCTTTTAAAAGGTAGTTACCCAAATAATTTTGTGTAAATAATGTATGTGCAAAAAAAATGAATTTGTTTTAAATAAGCAATTTCTCTTCCCTTGAAGGGAGATAACCCACAAGCACAAAGCAATGAGCCATATAAGCATATGATCATGTTGTCTTGCTAGAATAAACACAAAAGCTCTAGAAGCACAAAATTTAACACATAATACCTGGTTTATCTGTAAAAGAAATGATAATGATATTTTAAGAAATAATCAAATGAGTATAAAATGTACCATCTCCTTTGTACCAGTGATAGCTTTTAAATCCATTAATAACATATACAAATTATTATTGTCTTTATTCCTGTGATGGGACAGGATGCATTTGAAAAAGATAAGTAACAAAATAAAACTCAATATCAAAGTGTCTATATACAACTGGTATAATAGCCGTGTTTTGTCACAAAATTTATGTGCCAAAAGAATTTTTTTACCCTTAGTTAAAATTGAGAATGTAAATGGGAAATATGTCAAAAAGACGACAACCCGACCAAAGAGCAGTCAACAGCCGAAGGCCACCAATGGGTCTTCAACACAGCAAGAAAATCATATTAAAGAGTTGTGAATTTGACATGCACAAATATCAATGTTACTGGCTCTGGTCTGCATCATCAGTTAAACTGTATTGGCTTCCTCAGGTATGCAATTTCCAACTGACAGCAACAAAACTTTAAATTTAGAATTATCATCCCTTACACCTCTAGTGTAAATGAAACCTTATTACAAACAAATCGGTCAAATATGCTTTTTTAATTTAAATACTTTTAGATTTTTAATTGACTATTGAAATGTTACATTAGGCTACTTAAATTTTATTTAACAATTTTTCAGAGTTTTATACATGTCAGATAAAACATACTTTCTCCTTTCAAAATGAGGGCCTTGTAGTCTTGCATCATTTATTGTTGGCAACTTACATATGAAGAAAACTATTGACTTCATACTTGACTGGTCACAATTTTAATACTTTTTGGGGTTTTATGGCTTTTTTAGAGGCACTAAAGGCAGTGAAAATGTTTATCATCCCATTTACTGATATCCCATATTCTTTCTTTCCATAAAAAATATGTTAAAATCACTTCCTTCTTTTATTAAATATGCAGGTAAAGGCTTATTTTAACATCAATAAGACATCTTTTCAAAATGTGAAAAGGATGTACTGAGTTGACCAAAGGTCATTCAAAGTGTCATTTAAAGACACAATCAGACCAAAATCAGGTATTTCACTTTGCCCTGTTAGATTTGTTTGTTGTTCGTGTAAGTTCACGAGCGTCAAACAAATCTTATGTGGTGTAAGTACAATGAGCCCATGATTCTGACAGAGATTAAAGAAGGCTTCTTACAAAGGATGGGAGGTTAATATAGACAAATAGTAGACAAATTTGCATTTTCAATTTAGTCATTTTGTTCGAACACCCAGTTTTAATTTATCACAAATCCTATTCAATACATGTAACACCTTAGATTTGAAAATGCCAAAAAAGTTTATATTACATGTATTCTATTTAATGATAATTATTTCTTCCTGTTTGAAAATACCACAAAGAATTTAACCAATTTGACAACAATAAAAAACTTCATAAAGAATTCCAATAATTAGACAACTTCTCTACAGGAGTGGATTATCCCACCTTAAATACAATGAGATTACATTTTTTAATACTGTCATATTATGTTGTCGAAAATATGAGACCTCAATTTAAATGACCATATTTGACCGGGCTTAATTATTAGTAAAATCTGTTCACTGAACTTTTTAACTTGATGAAATATGAAGATAAAAACTATGAAAGCAATTTCTTTAACCAATTCATTTCAATTCAGGCGAATGATTAGTGTGCACTGACAAAGTATTGAAGAAAACATAAATGCTTTTTTAAACACAAATTATGGGTTACCTCTGATCATAAAAATTGTAAACCGTGAAATATCTACTTAAATCTGAAATTCATCGTTTTAAATTCCATCAAATCTTTAAACATAAATACAGTTGCATCTTCAACAACTTTGTTTATGCAATAGGCGTCAACCTCAAATGTAAAAAAAAAGAAGAGTTTAAAATGGTAAAATGTTATTGGAATATAAAGTTAGTTACAATGGCCACACCTAAATAAACATATATTTACTTTGTTATTAAAAGTACATGTACTAACTCTTTCCTTAGACTATGTATATCTAAGTACAATTTTACTTATATTCTATGGAGGATATTTTTTAACTTACTAAAATACACATATATAAAAGATTGAAGAAAAATAACTGCTTGTGTAAAAATTTGACCTATGACTAAAAATTCTTTTAATGTATTTAACATCAAATCATTTCTGTTTCTTTGCAATTGTCGTCAATTTGTTCTATTTTCATGTTGGCATGATCAATAACATGTAATTTACTTCAGTGAGCTCCTCCAAAATGAACATAAAAGTCACTTCTTGATGTTCATTGGTTGTACTTTAAGTTGTAAGCTTGCTGTCTGAAAGACTTCAATCCCATATTTTTGTTATTCAAAGTACTTTGAGTACTACCAATGAACATCTAAAAACAAAACATCTATAAGACAAAAATGCAATTGTTATGAAATTAATCACTACCATTAAAATGTATTAGAATACTATATTTTTACTAAAAACAAATAAGAAGATATGATTACTAACCTTGTGGACAGGTATATGTTATTGGGTCCTGAAAGTAAAATAGAAAAAACAATTAAAAAAACATTTTAATATCCATATAAGTCATGTAAGTCATTTGTATACTTAGGACTGGATGTTTTGAGTGCGACGATAAAATAATTTATGAATTTATGATTTTGCAGGGGAAAAAATCTGTACAAGATGCAAAGACAGCTGTGTGTAGTTCTGTAAGGTGAAATTAAAGAATGACTATCTTATAAAATATATGTTTTCTCCAAAGGACGCCTCGGGGTGTGGGAGTTTCTGGCTAGATTGACTCTTAGACCCATTGGTGGACTTCGGCTGGTGTCTGCTCTATGGTCGGGTTGTTGTCGCTTTGACACATTCCCCATTTCCATTCTCAACTTTATTTCTTGTTGAATTGTTTAATATTTATTATTTCCATGTCTTTTATAGCTTTCTATACAGTATTGGTTTTGCTCATTATTGATGTTAAACCTTCTACATCATTTGGTAGACATAAAAATGATAATACAGAGTAATAATGCAGGAAGGAAGGAATTAAAATACTCCAGAGTACTTTTAATGTATTTTTGTTGTTAATAATTTTTTCGTTTGTCTATTATAATATGTGTCACATTATATACTGCACAATGTCTCATGTTTGTTACATGCTTATATGATCATATTTGTTAATTGTAAATGCCCCCTGTGGGACCCTGATTGGAATAATAAAAATATTCAAATTTATAAATGAGTTATTGGATAAAACCCTGGTGAAACATTTGCCTGTCTCATAATTGCCTTAATGGATGCTAAAAATTTAGACATTTCCCCGACTTTGGACCTTCTACAAAATATGTTCAATAAGGATCTCATTATGAACTACAGAGGGGACAGAACCTTTTATGGGACGTCAGTTTCTGGTGTTTTCAAGCTTGGGATTTCGGGATTCAGGAACTCTTTTTTTTTTTATTTCGGGATGTCAAGGTTTAAATTTCTTAAAATACATGACTTCAGGATTTCATGTTTTTAAGTCTGGGATTTTGGGATCAGGACCCCTCTGATCCTACCCCCTACCACCTATAAACCACCACCACTAAAGCACTATAGGCAGGTATGGTTTCCACCCCTCTTTTCTTCTTTTAAGAATACGGTTTATTAGTAAGAATTCCCAAATTTTTCAACAAATTTTTACTAAAACCTGAGACTACTATGTGTTATAGTAGTCTCAGCTAAAACGTGCTATTGCTTCTATCAGAGACATATAATACAATGTATTATATGTCTCTGCTTCTATCTATCGATTGTTTGCCAGACAAGGCACACTTCCAAATGCTCCAGGATAAATACAATAGCATATACATGTATATATATGTGTGCTATAAGTTATTATTAATTTAAATTAGTTGTAAAACGACAGTGTGAAAGTTTCTGAAGCCCTATTCTGTGTAATCTGATACTTAGAGTCTATTTTGGAAGGGGAGAGTAACTAACTCCTAATGGTTGGTATAACTACACTGGACACGACTGTACAATGATTGAATGATCTACAATATATGGGACTGTCTCTGACAGAAACATGTAAAACATAATAGTGTTTGCTGTTCTGCGGATCTGAAAAGATTGAAAATTGATCTGATCATTTTGTTTAGCTCTGAGACTATTTTCATAGCAGTCTCAGCCAGAGACATAAATGATGTCTCTGTCTCAGCTTAAAAAAATCACATATGTGACAGTGAAATGGCAGTCCTGATCTCTTTTTTAAATGTTTATGTCGTGTTAGTATAGACCTATCATTATCTCTTATTTTTATGTGTAAATCTTTTTTTTTTCGGTAATGGGCAAATTGTGGTTTCAACGGGAACTGTAAGACCCAGAGGGGGATTTAGGCCAGGGTTAGGGGCAGGGACCCCCCACTTTTGTGGTATTAATTTGGTGGGTTATCATCAGTTTAAGGAACCACAGGTGACCCCTCTTATGGCAGTCAAAATAGCTCCCCCCTCCTTTATGCAAATTTTCTGGATCCGCCACTTCGTCCAAAGATATTTGCCAGTATATGGCACCAATATGAGGCTGCTGTGACAACTTGGCATTCATTTAAAGACTGGTGTGGCTGTGACTAATACAGTATTACAGCATGAATAACTATTGGTTTCAGCTTTGGAAAGACAAAACAGTGCTTACACTGATGTAAACTATACCGGGCACCACAGTCAGTCACAGTTGTCGTAAGCTTAAAATGAAACCGTTTACATGTCTAAAGACGTATAGACGGGTTAAGAAATATAACATAAATTATATAGTTACTGTAAACATTTGATTTTACTTGAAGCTGTGGTGGTTTAACGGACTATATTAAATAATACAAAATCAACATTACAGGTTACTGACATGAAAATATGTGATGTAACGAGTCCTATGCCAGTATACGTGCCAAAGCTATTTAAACATTTTATTTTAAAGAAAATTCTATTTCAAACCTTATCTAAAATTTAATCAATGTTCTATGGCCCTGTAGACAATGGTCAAATTTGTCGCGATGTCACTTTATTTCTCAATTATCCACGCCTTTAAACATTAAAATATCCAGTGTAACATCAATGTTAAAGTAGGTCTAGAGGATATATAATTATGACCATTTAAAGAAAATAAAACCCAAAGAGTGTTACTTTACATTGTCTTCAAAGACGGGATGGTTTTAAATAATTCTTGCAAATAATACAGCATGTACATCAATAATATGTCCCAAATGTATTCAATTCAAATTTGCTATAAAAAAAAATCTGTACTAAAAAAAAAGGAATCCAGATTTTAAGATGAAGGTGTGACCTATAATCAACGTGATTTTTTTAAATGGTGCAGTATACTTCATGTTATCCTTAAAAGTATGTAAATATTCACTGTCATTTAAAGATACGGGTGTCGGCTCACGTGGAATGATAATTATGTCTCTTTACCATGTCCATGCATGATTTCATACTTAAAATTCGAAGATATTGACGAAATTAAATGTGGTATATCAAGACGGTAATAAAGTATCATGTTACTACTGTGTTGCAATTATTTTCAATGAAAACGTAAATAAAACATTAGATGTCAGTACAAATGTCTCTGATATCAGAAATGTCACACAATTTACGATGATGACTAATACAAATCTTTATTTTTTAGTTTGAAATTGAAAAATATTCAAATGCATCCTGTTGCGCTTTAGAGTCACACCCAGCGATGGTTGTGTATATTATAACAAATATTGGGCTGATTTGTTAAAATGATATCTAAGCAACACAGAATGTGTCCAATACCATACAACGTGCAATATGAAACATACTCAAGATCAGAGGCACCCAAACTATGCGGTTTTCTGACTTGGAGACAAAACTATTTGCTCTTACTATCATACCTACTGAACACATGGTGCTAAGCAGAAAAATATAGACTTTTGTTTAACCAGGACGTGTTTAACCAGGACGAGAATCAAACCTATGAGCAAGGTTGATTCTGAAGAGAGAACGCTCATACAGTACCACTGAGGTGGTGGTATTGAAACATTTGACAAGGGACCGCGTTTGAGTACTTATATACAATTAAATAAACTGATAATTTAACTGGAAGAATATAGGTTATACTCGGCTAATATGAAAAAAGTAAGTTTGATGAAAAGATAACATTATTCAGACTGTAGTCGCATGACGTCCACACCAAAATAACTTGGCAAGGTTGGGAATAGTCATGGGCTACAAAAGCCTAGGCAAAAGCAGCCCCGACACTTTTTAGGGTAAATACAGACCACCTTTTTGCATTACGTGGATCGAACCAAGCTATATGTTGTTTCTTCACAGAGTGTTATATACTGTCACAATGAACCCCAGCATTAATTGAAACAGCAGCTCGTTATCCTTATGTGTATCACACACATTTAAATATGTTCTTTAATGTTCAGGTGATATACAGGTCATAATTAAAATGACAAATTTTAATGAATGCAAAGGCATATATTTCATCACTGTCATTATTTGACATAATTTATACATAGTCTACAATGCTTTTAAACCTCAATGCAATTTGTTTCTTTTGGTTAATTATGTTATTACACCTGCTGAAAGTACTGGTCTAGCCTGAAATGTTTCATACCGTAATGCCCATTTAATTATAGGATAGGATTAAAAAAATATATGTGCCAGTCGTCGTACTAAGTCCGGTATTCATTTAATACGTCCGAAACCGCAAGTGGACGAAATCACAAGCCTTAATCAACAGGTAGGCCCTATAACTTTTTTATGGGGTAAATTAATGCCAGTACGGTGACTGATAATCGGGCTACCTTTTTGTTTAAATTAACTTTTTACAAACGTGTGTTTTGCAATATACACATATCGAGACAAATATTCCTTATCTGAGCGTTCAGCGGAATGTTTGCATTTGGAAATTACAGATGGGTGCAAGCCAGAATGTGAAAGGTATTGTTAAGATCATCGAAGTTTCAATGTCAGTCTGATCAGGAGGAGAGCATTGGACCTGCCACCTGCTGCCAGTAGTGCAAACTCTTTTTCCTTGCAGTTATTGTAAACAACGCAAACATAATATGTCTATGATCAATAAAAATCTTTGTATAATTAATGAATGAGTTGACCTTTAACAAGGAAATGAAATGATGTTTTAGAGAAACTTACCTGACAGTTGACTAGAACAACAGATACACACAGTAATGAGATCCAAGACATTATATTTGTCATTGTTTGTGTATGAAATTTAAATAAAAAACCTAATCAATTTAAAATCAACACGTAATTTCCATTATTTAAACTCCAAACAAAAACTATCAAAACGAAAACCGGTTATTTCACACTAGTCCAAGAGCTCTGCAACTGCACAGATGCAAAGTTCTTAGTAGTTTCAATTAAAACTCGAAAACTTGGTAAGAATGGTATCACTTGCGACCGCACCCACGTGAAACAATGTCATGCAAGAGTAGACAGACACAATTTTTAAGCCAGAAATGGAATGACAATACCCTTTATAAATGTTCTTTTTATAGAAATTGATCTACCCAGTCTAGCCGTGGCTATTCATTGGTTGAGACATATTGGTATTGTGTAGATTTATCGGTGCATGAAATTAGGTGTACCGTAATTCATTCATCAAAACTTTCATAATATACTATACACACTAGATTAATAGTCACATGTACAATTAAAATTTAAATCGTGTCGAAAAAATTACTAAATAGTAAATAAAGTAAATAAAGTCAGTAACTAAATACAAGACGTTTGTCATTAAATTATTAGGATTAATATTTGTATCACTGAAAGATTTCAAACATGAAAGAAATATAACAGAAAATTTATTTGGCCACTTTATATTTGTTCCAAGTGACCATATAAATGATCTGATGACAAACCGGATCTATGTATATGCAATATTGACAATATTGACTGCTATATGTTTTATCAGCTGTTTCATGAAAATCTATATACTACTAACGTGATGAAGTCTATATTGAAAAGTCAATTTTGTCTGAAAAAGATGATGATCCTCACTGTCTATTCGAGGATTCATCGTACAAATTGAGTCAATTCTAGCCTCGTTGAGATAATACTTAGAAAGATGTGAGAGAAAAGGGAGCCTGAATATCAGGTTACACAACATGTACCGTCAGAGGTCAAAACTGTTTTTAAAATAGGTAGAAAGTTACATAAATCATAAAAACACACATTAATTTTTGTTTTATCTCTGTCCGATTTGAATGAAATTGACACTATAGATATATAATAAGGAAATATTTGCAGTTTCTCGGAAAAGTATGAAAAATTTGTTTGAATCATATTTTCAAAGATTAGATTTAATTTAAAGGCAAACTTGAATTTCTGGTCAGAACATATATATATATTTAGGTATGGCAAAATATATATGGATAGAGAAATGTCACATTGGCACTCATACCACATCTTCTTAAATATATCTATATAACACTAAGGACGTATACAATCTTGAAAGTATGAGTTGAAAACATATATTATTGTTTATAGATAAAGATTTTTTAGAATTTACACGCTAATTATCATTAAAAAGGGTTCATATTTAAAATTTCATTAAAATCGGACTTCAATATTAGACAAACGGTATCCTTTTGGAAGTCGTTGTTTAAGGAAAATGCCATTTAAACCTTAAAATGCTTCGTGTGGACCATGTAAATTTGACATAATCTTCATTCCAATTATTGCTTTCAATGGGAATGCTAATCCGACAAAATTATGAATAGTTTCCTTTATTTACAAACACTTTAAATAAAATATATGTCGTATTAAATAACTATTGGTAATATCATTACACCTAATGAGCAACATTATTATTGATCAAATAAGAGCTTATATGATCTTATATCATATTGTCAAAATAATCATGACGCTCGTAGAAGTGTAAATTAAGTTCCATAGATTTAAAATCAAGAGAGAATAACGTTAAATGGTTGATGATTCATGAATCCCTTTGAGAAAGGCTATTTTTATTAAAACTTGAAAAATATGGAATTTATGGTAATCTCCTAAATCGTGAACACACATCTATGCATCGTAAAGACAGCAACTAGTTACAATACAACTTTCTTTAAATGAAAGGTTAAAGCAAAGACACATTGGTTGCATTAAGGATCTATCATAGGCCCTCTTATTTTCTTGATCTATATCAATGACATTACCGATAACATGCATCAAACGTTCGTGATGTTCCTTTGATTAATTAGGTCTTCAATACGTGGTTAACATTGCTCTTCAAAAATAATGCTAACTTGGCAAATAAATGGCTGTCAAGTTGACCCAAATAAAAAGAAATGAACTACTTTACCGACAGAAGAATTCCTGGTGGATTGTGCATCTCGTTTAAAGATATACTAATTATTCTTATTGTCATAAAGTAGCCCTACTCTGACAAAAAAAACAGTGTGTATGATGTCCTTGTTTACTTAAACTAACCAACGACGTTGTTCGACTCCGATCCTAATCGACAGTTATCGCAAATATTTTAACTAAAGGTTGCCTGATATCCGACTTCTCCTACCTATGATGACAGGTAAATAAAATACAACAATGTCGCGTATACATGTAGTGGTGTTTAACACCAAAACAAAGAACAAACTTTTAGAAACAATTTTAAAACGCATATATATATGTATTTAGCGTCCCGAATCGAAAACGTTCAAAACGTAAGAAAATTGTTCAGTGGATAAACTTGCAAGACATTTGATTTGTTAAAAAAAAACGAAGTCATTTCGGCTTAACAGCTTATCAAAAAGTCTGTTATCGTATTGTGGGGTGAAAGCACAATTACGCAATAGCACTATTTTGTATGCTACAAATTGAATATTTAATATAATAACGTTGAAACTGACAGTGATTTGGCAAAAAGCGACGAAATTCGACATTGGACAATCTTGCAAGACATTTTCCGGAAGATAATGCGTTTTTATTTGTGGTGCGAGTGCTGTAAAATTCCGGATTTGAAATGGTCTAGATCTATCTCAGCACTTTTGTAGAAATAATTTATGAAAATAAATTTTTATATCATCTCATATTTTAAAAAGCGATAACTTTTGATAACTTACCATTTCCCAAAACCTGACCATGGCGAGGATTATTCATTTTTTTTAAATCAGTTTTGACCGTTCCATCAACAAAAAACAGCAATGAAGTCATAAATTATATATGACGTTTATCATTTATGCGAATTTTTGCTGATTATAAACTCTTTCTTAGACCACAAAAATTCCCGCAAAAGTTTTTTTTGTGAATAATTTGTTACGTCTGACACGCACATTTTTGACGTTTTGGCAATATTTGTATTATTATTTGAAACTATGATGAAAAGTTAAAGAACATTTATTTTTATTTTTGGAAACAGTAATACCTGCCTAATCTAAATTTAAATTTCATAAAGCTGACCTATCTAGATTTCTTAATCAAATTGCTCTGTCGCATTTCACGGTATTGACGCAAAAACGTGCTTAATTGTCTAAATCTACTCTGTTTAAGGCGTACCCTTCCACAGCAGCAAACTCCAAGTTACATCACTCGTGTGTTGTGCTAATTAAGTCTTATTTGTTTTTTTGGCAAATATTTTATATTCCTGTGCCAAGTATACTATGACCTACAAGGGTTTACTTTGTAAACTGATTATTTGCAATGGTACTGTGTAAGTTTGATTTCTGGTGTTTTAGGCACAGCTTTTGGGCTATTTCGTGGCGGCCAATTTTTATTGGTGGAGGAAGCCGGAGTGCCCAGAGAAACAGATTGTTTTGAAAAGTCGATGGTGCACACTTGGGAATACTCAGGACAACTATTTAAGAAATACATGTCCTAAGGATTGATTTTTTTATATACAAATGCATTGTATATACTGAAGTTATCTACAACAATGACTCGGTGTTTCGAAATATTTTCAGGCCGGCTGTTCAGCTCCGACTAAGAGGCAGCAATGTTAGTTTTCTTCTTACAAGATTCCACTCTCAAATTTGGAATAAAAGATACGCAACTCTTAACTGTGCTCTGATCAATTGATAAATGAATTATTTCATTCATTCAAACAATTACTGGCCATGAACCTTTTGGGGACATTACTGGACATTTTACTTCCCGACATATTTACAAACCTTTGATATTATAGTCCCGGCTTTGGTAGACGCGGGACTTGGAATCATTCGTGACAATTATTTGTTTGATGTATAATAACAAGTAACCGAGTAAAATTATCTTCTAGATTCATGTTTTGTGAACATTTTAGATACACATGTATATTTTATAAGAGCTGCACTCTCAACATAAACAGTTCTAAAAGAAAAGAAATGTGTCCACTTGGTATTGCAAGGCCCTATGTTGAGTTCTTAAACGTTCTTGCGCTCTACTGTTTTCCGCTGGCAAATGTTCTGTCAACCAAATAGTCCATCCAAGATTCAGGTAAGTATGGTGTTAATCGTGCAAGATTCTGAAAATAAAAACAAAAGAAAGTTATGTGGTCCATTCACTAAGTCTTAAGCCTGTGCTTAAATATCCTATTACAATAAATTTGAGAATGGAAATTAGGAATGTGTCAAAGAGACAGCAACCTGACACTAGAGCATACAACAGCCAAGGGCCACCAATGGGTCTAGCCAAAATATACAATCTTTAATGACCTAACAGCATCGTAACTATATTTCTTCTAAATAAGTCTATTTAAAGGTTTAGTTAGCTTTTGAAGTGAATACTGACATTTCAGTGCTTTGTAAAGAATATTACCATAAAAGCTTGAATGTGAAAAACCTGAACGTATCAGATGTCTGCATGTTGAGTTATATAAGTAGACGAATGATGTCCTTGTACCGATGATAAAATTAAGTTAATGTTTGACTATTTTGTGATATCGAAAACCCTGGTGTAATAATTTTTCAGCAATTCATAAATTTCTCTCGCTAAAATCTAAAACGTTGTTACACACCCGAGCGAATAGTACAAGTTGAGATATATAAACAACATAAGATGGTGACAAGGGAACGTCACCACCTAAAAATGGATAATTAGCGATAGGAAAGGAAAAATTATCTCTGTTATCATAAATTTTTGTATTAAGCTTCCAGTTAATGATATAGATATCAAGATCGAGGAAAGGGCAGCGGTAATTGTTAGTATTAGCTTTATTTAAAGTTTACATTGGATCAAAAAGTTAACAAGCATGTGCCCAAATATCATATTACAAGTTTGCCGTTTATGAAAATGTTAACAAGCCTGTGCCCAATGCAACTTAATAAACAAAATACAACCAAGAAGAAATGTATGAGAGAAAGGAGAAAGATACCAGGCAGAGGGACATTCAAACTCATAAGTAGAAAATAAACTGAAAACGATGGTGCTTAAAAAGAAAAAAAGACAAACGGACAAACAATAGTACACAACACACAACACACAACATAGAAACTAAAAAATTAGCGACACGAATCCAACCAAAAACTGGGCGATTTCAGGTGCTCCGGAAGGATGAGCAGATCCTGCTCGACACGTGACACCCGTCGTGTGGCTTATTTTAGTAAAAACCCAGTGATAAGTATAATTCGTGAAAAGGGGACGGGATTGTAGTAACAAAATAACACAACAGGATCAGAGAAACATGAAATGAATAGCCGGATCACATACCTTTGGCATGAGACAGTTATATTAGTGTTGAGATGTATCACTACACCAAGTTTTATGTTTGAAAGTTGTGATATTATACACATCAAGTTATTTTTAACCGAAAGTTTGGGTTTATGAGAACTGAATTTGGAAGAAATTCCGTTAACCTGTATTGTGCCGATGAGATGTAAACGTAGATCAATACGACCTAATGATGCCAGGTTATTTATCACACAAAACACAAAAATTGTCAGTAATAAGTGAAACAAACTATCACAGATATACACTCACCACCAAATTATTTTTAGGTAAAAAGTTAAAACACACATCTAAAGAAACCAACCACTACAAAATCACGACTCGGCCAGTTAAATATACTAGTAGCTATGTGTAAACTGTATAACTTGCCTTTTGCTCATGCATTTTTTTCTCGACAAGCTGGATGTGCATTGAAAAAATCGGACCAGAAACAAATGATTATAGTTCCTGAAAGCAAGCACAAGGGATGCAACATAAGGAGCAACCTCTGCATGCTTACCTTTACAGGAAACTTAAGATCCCCCACTTTACCCCCGATTTTCGATTGGGTTTATGATCGTTTATGTTGCTACATCTTTAGTTTTTGCATGTAGTGTTTTGTGGACAATTGTTTGTTTTTGGTCTTTCATTGTTTTCGTTACGATTTTCAAGTGTCGGTCTCTATTCGACTTTGAATAACATCCATTTGTTTTCATCTGCCGATTTAAAATTATACCTACCTACTTACTATAATATCAGTGACTGTACTGGAATATATATGAAACAGAAGATGTGGTATGATTGCCAATGAGACAACTCTCCACAAGAGACCAAAATGACAAAGAAATTAATAGCTGTAAGTCACCCTACGGCCTTCAACAATGAGCAAAGACCATATCGCATAGTCAGCTATAAAAGGCCCCGAAATGACAATGTAAAACAAAGCAAACGAGAAAACTAACGGCCTATTTTAGTACAAAAATGAACGAAAAAGAAATATGTAATACATAAACAAACAACCACTGAATTGCAGGTTCCTGATACAGAATGTGGCAGAGTTAAACATGTAAGCGGGATCCCCTAACCAGGGACAGTGTTGAAGCAGTACAACATAAGAACTAACTATAACAATCAGTTGAACCAGTTGCTCCGCAGGGCGTAGCTTTATACGACCGCAGAGGTTGAACCCTGAACGGTTGGGGCAAGTATGGACACAACATTCAAGCTGGATTCAGCTCTAAATTTGGATTGTGATTCAATAGTTGACACAGCATAGGTTTCTGACACAGAATGAGTGTGTTCTAATGAACTTAAAATTTTTGTTTTCTCTTAGAGCAATTCACTATGCCGTTGAATATTAATCCTCTCAAAAAAATGTTTGAAGAAATTTTCTTTTTATTTATGAAATTTCAAATGAGAAAAATTGAACCCAATTTTTTTAATCACATCCCCCTTTCCCTTATTCAAAAACAATCTCAATTAAAATTTCTAATGGAGTTTGCAACAATAACTACTCATTTAAATACATCATGAAATATTTAGATGTAAAAAAAAATGCTTGTTATCACTGAATGGTAAAGATTATTTTAATTTATCAGTTGGTAGTAAAAAGTGAATATACATTGCATATTGTGTATAACAAAGATTTAAGTTGATTCTGGACAAAGAAAGATAACTCCAATTAAAAAAAATCTTGCTATTGCACAATATTGTGCAATTAGATATTTCTTGCTTACTATTCAGGACAAAGAAAGATAACTCTAATTAAAAAAAAAAATGCTATTTCACAATATTGTGCAATTAGATATTTCTTGCTATTGCACAATACTTAATATAATAATTTTAGATCCTGATTTGGACCAACTTGAAAACTGGGCCCATAATCAAAAATCTAAGTACATGTTTGGACTCGGCATATCAAAGAACCCCAAGATTTCAATTTTTGTTAAAATCAAACTAAGTTTAATTTTGGACCCTTTGGACTTTAATGTAGACCAATTTGAAAACAGGACCAAAAATGAAGAATCTACATACACAGTTAGATTTGGCATATCAAAGAACCCCATTTATTCCATTTTAGATGAAATCAAACAAAGTTTATTTTGGACCCTTTGGACCTTAATGTAGACAATTTGAAAACGGGACCAAAAGTTAAGAATCTACATACACAGTTAGATTCAGCATATCAAAGAACTCCAATTATTCAATTTTGATGAAATCAAACAAAGTTTAATTTTGGACCCTTTGGGCCCCTTATTCCTAAACTGTTGGGACCAAAACTCCCAAAATCAATACCAACCTTCCTTTTATAATCATAAACCTTGTGTTTAAATTTCATAGATTTATATTTACTTATACTAACGTTATGGTGCGAAAACCAAGAAAAATGCTTATTTGGGTCCCTTTTTGGCCCCTAATTCCTAAACTGTTGGGACCTAAACTCCCAAAATCAATACCAACCTTCCTTTTGTGGTCATAAACATTGTGTTTAAATTTCATTGATTTCTATTTACTTAAACTGAAGTTATTGTGCGAAACCAAGAATAATGCTTATTTGGGCCCTTTTTTGGCCCCTAATTCATAAACTGTTGAAACCAAAACTCCCAAAATCAATCCCAACCTTTCTTTTGTGGTCATAAACCCTGTGTCAAAATTTCATAGATTTCTATAAACTTAAACTAAAGTTATAGTGCGAAAACCAAGAAAATGCTTATTTGGGCCCTTTTTGGCCCCTAATTCCTAAAATGTTGGGACCAAAACTCCCAAAAATCAATACCAACCTTCCTTTTGTGGTCATAAACCTTGTGTTAAAATTTCATAGATTTCTATTCACTTTTACTAAAGTTAGAGTGCGAAAGTATTCGGAGGACGACGACGACGACGCCAACGTGATAGCAATATACGACGAAATTTTTTTCAAATTTTGCGGTCGTATAAAAAGGCTTCACTCATCAAATGGATACAAATAGAAATACTACACAGAGATGACGTGGCGGGGTACTTGTATATCCTAAAAAGACACTAAGTACAGATCTGAGAGTACTCACAGTAACTGACAGCTAGTTCAAAGCCACTGACAACACATATAAAAGTCATGCATCTTAAACTAAACTATCAACCAGTACACACCCAACTTCAAATGGATTTAGTGTATAGACGTCATAAGCAGTCAGAGAAAAACATGATCTTGTGCAATGCCAAGTATATTTCATACAGCAACATTATAGGCATAGTACATTAAGAACTTTTTGGTCTTTAAGCTGTCATAAACATTTATATAGCATAACAAAGGGGTAAGCTGGACAATTCGGGAATAAAATATTGATAGAATTCGAAAAAAATAACTACCATGCTTACTGACGCTCATAGACGTATTGTAATTTTTATGACTCATTGCAGGTGTATCTTGAAATTAAAAAAAATACATACGCAGTACACATCATAGAAGGAGTTGCTTCCATCAATAAGATATCTATATTTAGGATGAGTACTGACAACAGCATCCTCCATAGCATCAACCACTGGTTTCAGTCCAGGATACGTACTGTTACTGCTACCACATACGGCCTTGTACAAATCTTCCAAATATTGTTTAGCATTGTAAGCATCTTGTACCTCTGGAGAAACTTGTTCAGCCATGGCGTCGAAATCTCTTTTAATAGCTTTAAGCTGCAATAATAAAATACAACACATATAAAAACAATTTCAACTTGGCCATCAAACCAATTTCTCATTTTACCCGCATTTTATTTATAGTGATTGCAGCGATGTTGGTTGATTGATTGATTTTAAGACTGATTCTTGCGACCAGTAGGAAATATGTCATAAATCTGTATGACAAGAAAAAAATGGGCAATTAAAAACAAGTCAGACTTGAAAATTAGTTATAGATATACACAGATAAACTTACAGATTGTTCGTTTAACATTCCTGTTGCTCCGCCAAAATTTCCAGGTTCTATAACAATAACCCGTACTCCAAACTTGAGCATTTCCAAGCGTAGAACGTCTGAAAATGCTTCTCCACCAAATTTAGTAATAACATAGGCAGCATTTTTTGGCAAGCAAAGTCTACCCTTTACACTAGTTGTGTTAAGAATGCGACCTGCAACAAATATTAAAGAATAACATCATCAACTTTTCCACAATTTACTAAGAAACTGTATCACAGTCTTAAGACTTTGAACTTTACTTCTCCGGGTGCCTAAAATCACTGAATGCGTTATGTTGATTAAAACTAAAGACTTTGGGAATCTTTATCTTACAGCATTTTCTAAATAGTTTTAAATTACAAATGGATAAAGTGAAGTACGTGGTATATAAACTCATCATAGATACCAGGACTAAATTAAGTATATACGCCAGACGCGCGTTTCGTCTACAAAAGACTCATCAGTGACGCTCGAATCCAAAAAAGTTAAAAAGACCAAATAAAGTACGAAGTTGTAGAGCATTGAGGACAAAAATTCCTAAAAGTTTTGCCAAATACAGCTAGGATAATCTATGCCTGAGGTAAAAAAGCCTTTGTATTTCAAATAATTTGTAAACAGTAAATTTATAAATATAACCATATCAATGACAATTCATGTCAGCTGACTACTGGGCTTGTGATACCCTCGGGGAAATAAATTTCCACAAGCAGTGGCCTCGACCCAGTGGTTGTAAATAAACTCATCATAGATACCAGGACTAAATTTAGTATATACACCAGACGCGCGTTTCGTCTACAAAAGACTCATCAGTAACGCTCGAATCAAAAAATGAGACAGGAACCTGACATCGTGTATATATCTACTCTTATGGTGTTATGATATATTATGGATTTGTAAAAAGAAGAGATGATGATTCCATGGCGACATTCAAAACACAGAAGTCGAGAGAAATTTACAGCACTATGCATAGCAAACACAAAAAATGGAGGAGGGGTCCATGGGACACAGATGATGCATACCGCTTGAATATAACTTTATAAAGGGGAAAACGCGCGAATGCCATCCAAATTCGAACTTAATCTGTGTTTTGTGATAACAACACATACGGCAATAAGTCTCATTCAGGAGCATAACAATCGAGAAAAGAGAATGGGATTGAAACGAGAATTAGAACATATTCGTCGTCATCAGCTGTCACACAGATATTCCAAACAACTCGTGGTGACGACCGAAAACTTTCGAAAAAAAATGAAATTGTAAATGTTGGGATGTGTGTATTAAAATTAACTTTCCCAAAACAGCCAATAAAAGATCTTTCAGGAGAGAATTAAAAATCAATCGTATGTTGTCAAGAAGAAAAAGGAACAGCTAACTTTCCGAAAACAAATGTTTTACCTGCTGCACAACAGATTCCACAAAGAATTAAAGTGAGTGAGATAAAATTTAAAGAAGTTCCCAACTTATAGGGAAAATGCTTGTTATCTCTCTTTGCACAGCAACTTCGTATAGATTCTAGACACTGACGTTATTCATCATCCTGGTTACGTGTTATAGTGTTCTTTTATTTGTATTTGTAAATTATCAACCTTTAATTAACATTGCGCTATAATCATAATCACTATAAAACATCAAAAATATGTTAAAAAATGGCTTAGGCAAAGCTTATAGCAAAACCGAAAGACAAGAATACAAAAAATGAACATAGTATTATAACACAACGGCAGGATGTATAAGTACCGAGTCACGCCATAAAAATATATCACCAAAAATAGAATAAACAGTCAATCGTCTATCCTCTATTGTGTGATGCATAATCCCTTAATAAAACTGATTTTAAGAAGTTACACGACGGGTTCATCATTTGGAGCAGGATCAGCTTAATCTTGATGGAGCACCTACATCAAAACTGGTTTTTGATAGGGTTCGTGTTGTTCAGTCTTTAGTTGTTTTATACAATTCTGTTTGTAAGTCGTCGTTTGTTTTTTTGCCATTGCATTTGTTGGCAGTTTATTTTCGCAGCTTTTAAATTTGAATATCTCTTTGGTTTCATTTGTCTCGCTCTTGGCACACGATGTAGTCTCTGACAATTTAGAAAACAAAAAAAGGTTATATGTCGGTGTTGATAGTTTGAACGACTTTAATGGCAAACATTTAATCAATAGAAACCCCTGTATCGTATGCAGCAAGGTCCATAGATCAAACCTTTAGGAGTTTATTCTGGCTTCTGTCACGGGTATATTACTTTTCGAGCATCATCGTCATATACGCCGACAATACCGATGCAGACTGAAACTTTTCTTACAAGTTCTATTTTGATATGTTTTTGTGATAGATCCTATTATATCTGTGTAGACAATTGAAGTAGCACACGTCTCGATTGTCTGCAGTAGATATTGGTGCCCTCCTACTCAAACAGAGTATCTCATTCTCCCTTCCGACCTGAGTTTACCGCCGAGTTTTGGTTGAATCTGTGTTCAGTGTCCAGTTTCAGTTTTCTATGAAGCTTTTTGTCACTGTTGTTTGTCTTTCTTTTTTTTCTTTTTTTAATTCTTGGCCATGGTGTTGTATTTGTTTTTAATGCTCTTTTGATATTCTTTCTCTTTTAGCAAGAAGATTGTGCGGCTCAACTCTTTAAACTTTGAAATATGTTTTGTGAATTCGAAATTCTTTGAAAGACTACTGTATAACTAGGAAACGATTCAGTCCAATTGAAATGAAATAAATTGAAATTAGGAAAATGGTGAATTAAACCTGGTTTTAAAGCTAGCCAAACCGGGCTCTCACTTGTATGACAGTCGTATGAAATTTCATCATATCAAGGACAACGATGTGTCAAATAAACATAAAACAGACATAACAAGTAACAAGAGCCTCTCAAGAGCCTGAATCGCTCACCTTAATTTTTTTTGGTTAAATCTCTCATCATGATTATTTTGACTTTTCAATTTATTTAAATGTTCTTTGAATCGTCCTATTTTCTTCAAAAGCCAAAAAAAAAATCATGTTCTCCTATGTTCTATTTTAGACATAGGAGCTATGCTTCTTGCCATACAAGGAAATAAAACATAAAATTTATACTAGATACTCTGAAACTCATTTAGCCTAAGTTTGGCTGAAATTGATACAGCAGTTTCAAAGGAGAAGATTTTTAAAAGTAAGTCAACATGATGGAACAAATTGTGAAAAAAGTCTTTAAAGGGCAATAACTCCTTAAGGGGTCAATTGACATTTTGGTCAAATTGACTTATTTGTAGATCTTACTTTGCTTAACATTTTTGCTTTAAACAGTTTATCTGTATCTATAATAATATTCAAGATAATAACCAAACACTGCAAAATTTCTTTAAAATCATCAATTCAGGGGCTTTATACCTGAAAAACCAGTAACCCAATTCGGCTGAAAATTTCAGGACAGGTAGACCTTGACCTAATAAATACTTTAACTTCTTGTCTTATTTGCTCTAAATGCTGAAGTTTTTGAGATATAAGCCAAAAACTGCATTTTACCCTGTGATCTATTTTTAGACATGACGGCCATGTTTGTTGACGAAATAGAAAATAAAACACAGACTTTATTTTATACACCCTACTGATCATTCAGTTGAAGTTTGGTTGAATTTGGTTGAGTAGTTTAAGAGGAGAAGATTTTTTAAAGTTAGCATATATGATGAACAAATTGTGAAAAATTGTCATTAAAGGACAAAAAACCCTTAAGGGGTCAATTGACAATTTTTGTCATATTAACTTATTTGTAGATCTTGTCACACACTCTTAAATCATGTAATTTTTAAGCGAGATAATTGACACCAAACATTCAATTTCGGATAAGAGTATTAAATGGGCGTTATTTAATTTGATTACATGTATAGAAGGAAAATATATCATTTATTTCAGATCAGGGTACTGAATTGTATTACATTATTATTGAACATTGTATTTAATTGTAATATACTAATATAAAATTTAAGAAAAAAATACTTATCTATATGAAACCCTGTTCTTATAGATACTAACTATTTCAGGGTACCTTACAGTTAAAGCTGTAGCGGTAAGGTCATTGTTAACAGCTTTAGTGCAATAAATTTATATTCAAGTGTTCAAAAAAAAAAAAAACTTATTTGTAGATCTTACTTTGCTGATCAATTTTGCTGTTTAAAGTTATCTTTATCTATAATACTATTCAAGATAATGACCAAAAACTGCAAAATTTCCTTAAAATTATCAATTCAGTGGCAGCAACCCAACAATGGGTTGTTTGATTCATCTGAAAATTTCAGGGCTGATAGATCTTGACCTAATGAAAATTTTTATCCCATGTCCGGTTTGCTCTAAATGCTTTTGTTTTTGAGATATAAGCAAACAACTGCATTTGACCCCTATGTTCTATTTTTAGCAATGGTGACCATGATTGTTGATAGATCAAAACTTCAGATACAATTAATAAACTAGATACCCTAAGGAACATTCAATTAAAGTTTGGAAGTATTTGGCCTAGTAGTTTCAGAGGAGAAGATTCTTGAAATAGTTTACGACGACAGACGACGACAGACGACGACAGAAGTGATGGCATAAGCTCACTTGGCCCTTCGGGTCAGGTGAGCTAAAAATGTCAAGTATAGGGATACAGCAGTCCTATCCAAAAATAAGACTCACCAAATTAATTAAGATTTTAAACAGAAACATGTTTTTTATCACGACAAAGGATAAACGAGACTGAGGCCGGTATTAACAAACTAAAAATTAAAAAAAATAATCTCAAAGAACAACCTAAGTTAAGCAAAAGCAACATAAACCCCTTTAGGCAAAAATTATGGCTGATACAGGTGCTTCGAAAGGATAAGCAGATCCTGCTCCACATGAGACGCCCGCCGTGTTGCGCATGGAAGTACAATCACAGTGATAAGTATAATTCGGTAGGTCACATTCAAGGAAATAAAGACGGGATTGTAGGTATGACAATTGAATTATATCCGTCGTCATCTGTAAAACACATATTCAAGAACGGTCAAATAACTCGTGATGGCGTCCGTGTGATGACGTGGTATCAACTTCCCCATTTGGAACTCTTGGTTTAAAAGATTCCTTTACGCAACAACCCTCTGTCAAAGAAAACATGAAAGCAAATGCAAGCTCTGAAATATCGTATCAACTAAAAGATAAATACTCCATATGCGGGCACTGATATCATAGAATGTTGCTACGTATAAATGGAAAGTTGACAGTTGGGGAGTTGACATTATCTCTTATGTGGTAATGTTTTGTTCTCAAACGACCCTCCGGGATTGTCACTTTCTAGAGGTAAGTCAAGATATGAGACCGACATATTTGTATCTGTTGTATCCTTTGTCTCAAATTCGATAGGATATTTGCGTCCAACATAGTCACGTTACCTTGAATTGTTTTAGTGATAGGACATATTCTATACAGCGAAACTTTAATTTAAAGGATGATGCTAGCTTCTGTTTATTCATGCTATTAGTAGCTCCTGTGTGGTGTCTTCTTCAGAAAAAGAAAAAAAAACAAGTCGGCAAGACGAGAAGCAGTGTGTTCACATGGATCGACTACCGATTGTTTGAAAAACACATCAACCAAACGTAACACATTTTTCATCGAGAAAGCTAATATCAGATAACTTTTTTTTTAACAAATCCTTTTTGTTTTGTTTATCCTTCCCTTAATTGGAAACAACGTTCAAACCTATGATTGGGTTGGATAAAAACCGCAAATTTTATACGTGTGCACGCAAAACCAATTTCTAGTTAGGGGGTCGAAACATACAGCACAAACAACATTTTCCACAAAAAAAAATATGGAAAGATATATTTTAACAAAATATATACACAGTTAACATTAGAGTTTCTGAATTACTTCTATATAAATGATTTATGGTGTTACCTTTACTTTTGCGGATCAATGGTAGAAACGCTTTGGTCACTCTGACCATTCCATACATGTTTACCTCCGAGATTTTGTAAAACATTTCCATGGTAAACAGCTCTATATCACCTAGCATGTTTAATCCAGCATTATTCACCAACGCCCATAAACCTACAAATAAAGTTTTACAGGAGTAAGGTAGAGGCAAATTGAGAAGAGTGGGACAAGGTGCCCGTTAGGGTACTTTACGTATATGGTCAATGCAGAGTCCTTTTCATGTTTAACTCCCAACAGTGACTAATTTTGGAGCCTCTTTTTTCATAATCCTGGACCCGCATCTATGCTGTATAACATGAGCAATAGGCTGGGGAAAAGAACTCTGGTTGAGAGTGGTCTCATTGGATGCCATACCACATCTTCTAATTTATCGATAGTCTTGTCTACATTTCAATTTATAAAATATAAAGGCTTATTAGCACAAATTCATATTTCAATTTTAAAAAGTTCGACATCAAATTAGGAGCATTATTTCAGTGTAAATCAAGGACCGTTATTTGAAACCCTATGAGTGTTTACTTTTGAATAACAACACCTCACGCATAACCGCTTTATTTTTTTGAGGGAACACAAAAATGAACTCATTGTATTTAAAAGTTGTTTATAAGATCGATCAGAAAATTTGACATTGAACTTTACCATAAAAATAAGATATCTTTTCGATCATAAAGATGCTATCTATAAACAACAAGGGTTATATTGATAACAATGATATTTGAAAAACGGTAAACAAATTAAAACATACACTATAATTTAACAAAATTGGCCGATCCATGTTTTAATTTGAAGATTCACCCTTTCTTCTCTTTGAGAATTTAATTCATAGTATTTGATCTCTATTTATTTACACAAATATTAAGAAGAAATAAAACCGTAATGATTGCAAAAATAGAGGTTCGAGGAAAGCATCATGATTAGCTAAAGACTATAGAAATAACGGTTCGAGGGACGCCATCTTATGCCAGAATGTCAAAATGTCAAAATGAATTGGAAAAAATATTACGAGGAATAACAGCAATACAATAAGCAAATTATTTAAAAATGACATTAACTGTGCGTATTGCTGTGTGTTTGTTTATTCTACATTGGCTAGAGTTTTAGGGGGAGGGTTGAGATCTCCCAAAACATGTTTAGCCCCCGCTGCATGTTTGCACCTATCCCAAGTCAGGAGCCTCTGGACTTTGTTAGTCTTGTATGTTTTTAATTTCAGTTCATTTATATGTTTTGGGTTTACTGACGTCTATTTTCACTGAACAAGGGAACCGAGAGTTTCTCTCTGTGTTGAATACACATGCATTGGTAAACTTCGCCTGCTATCTGCTCTTTGGTCATGTTGTTGTCTCTTTGACAGATTCACCATTTCCATTCCCAATTTTATCATGGACAATATCATACACATCCCTCATACAGTTTGGAGTATTAAACAAAACATTATAAGACACATAGACTTACCACATCCTGTTTTTTCGTTGACTTTAGTTACGTATGTTACTGCTTTAAGCACCTCGTCATCCTTCGTTATATTGAGACCAAGGACGTGTAGTCGGCCTGTTTTACTTTTTTTTAGGTTCTTAGCTCCATCACTTTCTGCTGATAAACAACCTGCGAAAACTGTAAATCCCAAGCTGTCCAATCTTGTGGCAAATTCGTGTCCGAATCCTAGAGAACGCAACAAATTATCAAATACAACATATTATCATTTGCCTCTAAACTTTCGCTATAGTACTCGTCTAACAATTTTTCTGAACATTATGTTTAACATTAATGATTTCATTCCAGGAAATTATGAATGAAACAAATTATTTGAATAAAAATTGCCCTTCCAATACAAAAGATGAATTGTCGAAGCCTATAAGCATAAAGGACGACTTGACACGTAAGCTAGGTATAACAATGCGATAACACTGCAGAATACAACATAAAACTTTTTCTATGATTTGTTTTTCATCTTGTCTTTGCAGTGGGTTTTTTTAACAGTTGGTCTTATATTATAGAACTAACTCCTGGAACAGCTGGCCACCGTTTTACCAATATGAACTCCAAGTAAAAGAAGTACTCACATAGCGAACAATTGAAACTTTCATAATCTGTGAGGTCACGGAAAGCACCGCTACACAAGTTTTTTTTTAACGTACGCTTATTTTACCAATTGTAAGGAGCACTGATGGTCTCATATAGATAAAAGAGTTGTGGATTTTTTTAAAGTCAAGCGCTGGAGATGTAAATTCTAGCGTTGTGGAGTTAAAGATTAGCACGTGAGATATTAGTCCATTGTAACCGTAGGAGCTTTAAAGTGCACCGTTGGCGATCAAAAATATGTATCAGCATTCAGTGTGTACATAAGTCTTTATGCGCCATCTAATTAACCATCGAGGTGACTTCCGAAGACTGCCGACGTTCACATAACTCGACATAAACATAAATATAGATGTTGGTGATGTCAGTCAGATATTTCGTCAGGAAAATCCTTTGTTGGACAGCAGCATAACTGAAATCGAGTGCACCTACCCAAAATAGCAAAAAACGAATTTGCAATTATGATTTTAATTGTGCTAGTTGATGAGGATTACCTAATTAAAGTCTCAACGTTTATCATTTTTTTGTTGTGGATAGTTGTCTACCGCATCATCTTATTTGAATATATGTTTAAAGGTATTTTGGACTAGTATGGCTGGCCTACTAGCTAAATGTAGACCGCGAGGGCCGTACGGTTGCTTATTATTGCTAACATTCACTACATTGTTTTCAACATTGGTCCCGTGGATAGTTGTCTCATTTACAATCATCATACCACATCTTCTTATTTTTATATGGAAGGATGTACACAAAATGAAAACGATCAAAACGACTATATATACTTACCGGTATCACATCCAGTAATAAGGACTCCTTGACCAGATACAGGTATCCGTTTTATTGTAGATTTTCTGTACAGGTAGAATGCAACATAAATAACAGACAGACAGACGAGAAAAGTTGTTACGTAACAACACGAAAGTAACAGCGGCAGACACACAATTGTCACCAACCGTCCTACATCCCAATATGTCAAACCTATTGGCAATGCGGCCATGTTTTGTTAGATTGATGTGTAATAGGGTGCCAGCGTGTGTGTGATTAAAACTATGATAAGTCGTCAAAGTCGAGGAAACGAAAATGAATTGCTGATAAGTACAATACACAGTGTTAAGTGTGCGTTATATATGAAAAGTTGTGTGCATTGTGTGCTTTGGAGAAAAAAATACATTTTGGATTTTAAATTCCCTTTTTCAGGATACTAAGTCTATAATTAAACAAAACACCTGGATTTCATTTGTAACTGTTACGGATTACTCAACCAAGCAGAAATAAAATTGTTGTTATACAGATATTGAGTGTCAAAAGTGTATACAACGTGTAGAGTCTGAAATACTATTTTTACTGTATCTGTCATACATTTCGTATGTAGAATGATACTTAATAGTCGAAAAAAATACGATTTTTTTTATCGCATGCATTGTTTTGAAGGGTGATAGTGATCGAGTCCCGGTTTTAATTCATGTAACTCCAAATTATAACTCACTGTTTATTGTTTCATTTTTATTTCATTTTTAACACCTTGGGCTGTTCTCATTACTTGGCGTCCATCGTCCGTCGTCGTGGTTAAATTGTACAAAAATCTTCTCCTCTGAAACTTCTAGACCCGGTCTTTAACCAAGTTGTGTTTAGTATGTGTTACATATTTGTTTTTCGATCATTACTTTATAAAAATAAATAAGGTCGTTAGTTTTCTCATTTGAATTGTTTTACATTGTCATATTCCGGCCTTTTATAGCTGACTATGCGGTATGGGCTTTAATTGCTAATTGTTGAAGGCCGTACGGTGACATAGCTATTGTTATTAATGTCTGTGTCATTTTGGTCTCTTGTGGACAGTTGTCTCATTGGCAATCATACCACATTTTCTTTTCTTTTCTCACCACTTGGCGTCCGTCGTCGTCCGTCATCGTCGTCGTCGTCTTTAACTTTTTACATTTTGAACTTCTTCTAGAGAACCACTGAATGGAATGAAACCAAACATGGCATGAATGTTCCTAATGAGGTGCTGACCAAGTGTTGTTACTTTGTAGCCGATCCATCATCCAAGATGGCCGCCAGCGGGGGAATTAGTTTAACATAGGACCCTATGGGAAATGCATACAAATGACTTCTTTTAGAGAACCACTGAACGGAATGAAATCAAATATGGCATGAATGTTCCTAATGTGGTGCTGACCAAGTGTTGTTACTTTGTAGCCGATCCATTATCCAAGATGGCCGCCAGTGGGGGACTTTCAAATGAAATTAAACAGAGTCTGAATGTTCCTTTCCTTATGAGGCTGTGTTGTCACTTTTAGCCAAATTTTATATTTTTTTTATATCATTTCAAAAACCCAAGTAGAATCAGGTGAGCGATACAGGCTCTTGAGAGCCTCTAGTTTATATAGGCCACAATCATCATTAGGTTATATAGTTTAATAAAAAAAAATGTTGATGATGACCCTGCAATCCGGATACAAACTAAAACTGAGGGAAACTTATCAAATAAAAGAGAACTACGACACAACACCGAAACGGAACATACACAGAAAGATGATGATGATGTTTGGGAGGAGGAGGAGGAGGAGGAGGAGGATAGATATTTGCAAATACTAACTAGAGGCTCTAAAGAGCCTGTGTCGCTCACTTTGGTCATTGTGCATATAAAACAAAGGACACAGATGAATTAATGACTAAATTGTGTTTGGTGATGGTGATATGTTTTTAGATCTTATTTTACTGAACATTCTTGCTGCTTATAATTATCTCTATCTATAATGAATCTATAGGCCTTATGTGCATCAAAGCACGAAGAGGATTAAGTAAGTAAGTATAATGAACTCGGCGCAGTAGTTACAGTGAAAATATTTCGTAAACATTTTTAAAAATTTACAAAATTTATGAAAATTGTTAAATATTGACTATAAAGGGCAATAACTCCTTAAGGGGTCAATTGACCATTTTGATCATATTGACTTATTTGTAGGTCTTACTTTGCTGTACATTATTGCTGTTTACAGTTTATCTCTATCTATAATAATATTCAAGATAATAACCAAAAGCTGCCAAATTTTCTTAAAATTACCAATTCAAGGGCAGCAACCCAACAACGGGTTGCCTGATTTGTCAGATTTTTTTTTTATATTGGCCACAATCATCATTAGGTTATATAGTTTTAAAATAATGTTTCTAATGACCCTGCTCGCCAATCAAGATGGCCGCCATGGCTAAAAATAGATTGATTTGTCTGAAAATCTATTTCTATTCCATCTAATTTCATGTTTTCTTCTTTAAAATGGCTATCTTTTACCAAAAGAATAAAATACAAACAATCAATTTTTATGTATAAAATTGTAAATGGGCTAACACCTGATTACTTAGCAATTCTAAATATTGATTATGTGCAACGCCACAACTTACGATCTGTCTCTAATAATGATCTTTTTGTTCCAAGACCAAATACAAATTTTTAATAAAAATCTTTTCATTACTCTGCAACCAAAGTATGGAATGATTTACCACTCGAAATAAAAAAAATGTCCTAATGTGGAATTATCCAAGAAACATAGTTATAATCATTTTCTTGAAAATTATATGCAAGTCAAATAATTTGTTTTTTCTCTAACAAAACTATATCAAATATTGTCATTTATTACCCTTTGTATATTTCAATGATTGAATTGTTGTATATACTAGTAATATATATTGTAATTTAATGTATCAATGTTAACTGTATGCATGTATTTTGTTTTAGGGCCTCAATGAAAATTAGACTATTTCTAATTGAGTTACCCTCTTTAAATAAAGAATTTATTATTATTATAATTATATCAACATCAGGATGTCGGAGATGTCAAGGACGTAGACGATGTCGTCACGATGTTGTCAATATTACGATACCGGCGATGCCAACGATGTGGACAGCAAGAAAAACGATGTAGACGATGTCGTCCCGATGTTGTCAACATCACGATGTCGGTGATGTCAACGATGTAGACAGGAAAGGGGGATAATGTAGAGGATATCGTCACGATGTTGTCAACATTATGGTGTCGGAGATGACAACGATGTAAAAAGGAAAGGGGACGACATAGACAATGAACGAAGTGTGAGGCGAATATGCACAATCTTATGAGCAAGCTATTTTACAAATGAACATCTCCTTGAACTGACATATTGTCCACATTTGTCCTGAAAGAAATTCAACAGTTACGCTTCAGATGGCTTGGACATGTTCTCAGGATGCCTGTATCCAATATAACCTAAATAGCTCTTGAATAAACACCCTATAGGGGAAGAGACCAAGAGGAAGACCTAAAACGACCGAAGAAGAAATGAAGGAACTTGATATGACATGGGGAGAAGCCGAAACAAAGGTTAAAGACAGAACTGATTGGCGAAATCTTGTGGCGACCTCATGCTCCACCAGGATCGAAAATGATAGGTAGGTAGGTAGGTATAGAGCCAATTGCTCTAGTTTAAGAACTTTGCAAACATTTTAGATTTTATTTTGGAATCTTGCATGGTTGGCATCATAAACGATCAATCCGATTGTACATTTTGTGTTTTAAATTACGTCAACTGTACATGACGTATTTTTCACAAAAGGTTTGTATGATGTTGCATGATGTTCGGCTATTTAAGATTTATTTAACCGAAATTGGATAGTTAATGACTAAGACTTTTCAAACATTGTCCAGTTTCACGACTTTATATAGTTTCTCTTTTTCCATGGGTGAAATAATTTGAACCCCAATTCGTGTCCGATAGTTAAAAGTGTGAAATTTGTTTAAATATAATATTACAACGATATACTATATATATATTAAAGAATTTTTGATAAAAAAACGATTTTATCCAACAAAGGGATATTGCATTTCACTTTAATAGAATAATAAAGCATTGTATAGTACTACAAAACACGCAAAACACCCACCAAATTGGGAATATTATCACCAGGATACCATGAAATTGCAAATTTAAAAAGTTTAGTTCAGAGTTATTTTTTAAACCGAGATGAAAGCTGTATTATTTTTTCTGGTTGTAAAGGTTGTGTCCATACATGGACATGCTTTTCTAATGGACCCTCCTTACAGGGCTTATGCAGCTGGATACTCCACACCCCAAGGAATGAACTGTGGAGGGATATCGGTGAGGTTTTTTTTATTTATTCGTTATGCGAAAAAGAAATTCACATATGCATGGGTTATACACTTTTCATAATAGTGTTGTCTATTTTTACATTGGATTTGTTTTGGTTATGCAAAAGAAACTATATTTAACCGTCAACTCGGTTTTTTTTTCATACTTACGCTGTCAGCTGTGGGTTTAGTTTTAAGCATACTGCTGAGGTCATTCATGAGAAGAGTGAAAAAGGGCCGGAGACTTTGTACACATCATGTCTTAGGTCAAAGAATCTGTTTTCACCTTTTCTCAGCAGTGCTGAATTTGGTGTATTTCATTACTGTGATTTTAAACAGTTTCCAACACTAACCTGGCATCGATGCCGTTATTTCATTTAGGACCTCGTCTTAACACATCTTTCTTCTGAGAGGTATACGAATTCTTTTAATATGTTGGGAAACACTTTCTATGCTTTAGATTTAAATTTGGTCCAACTGTAAGTTTTGAATACTGAAGACACATATTCTTTTGATATAAGAAGATGTGGTATGAGTGCCAATGAGACAGCTCTCCATCCAAGTCATGATTTGTAGAAGTAAACCATGCCTTGGCATTACCGAACAGCAAGCTAAAAAGGGTCCGAAAATCGCTTGTGTAAAACCATTCAAACAGGAATTCAAATGTCTATAAATCTATATACAAACGAGAACGGGTTTGATGATTCTCTTTACAGTAACAATGATAAAATTCTATAAGTGAATCAACAAGTGCATCACTGCCAAAATTTGTGAATTCATGAAGTACCACACCAATATCACTGGCTTCTACCAACCATTTTTTTCAATGATCGAATAAATTCCTCAACTTCATACTACGAATTCGATTAACTAAAGAAACTACACCGAGAAAATCTAACAGGTCACTTAAACTAACATGTATATCTTCTCGTCCGTTAAAGGCATTTTTAATTTTTTTTGGGAACAGTAGTCGCTCTTTGTGCTTACAAATCTTTTACCTATATATTGTAATAAAATTGAGAATGGAAATGGGGAATGTGTCAAAGAGACAACAACCCGACCAAACACATTTATCATAAGATTGCATCAATTTCAAAGTGCTTTTTTTCTTCCCTAACACTAAACAAATTCTTCAATTTTCTATATTTATTAGGTGAAATTTTTAATTTAAAGGTTGAAACTTTCAGCGATATTCTAAACGTTAAAATATCGAGATATTTAAAATCTAAATTTTAGTATTTGAAAAGGTAAAATATTGTGTTAAAAGTCCAAATTTCAAAATTTAAATTTCAAAATTTCTGACTTTGAGCTGGATGAAACAATATTTTTTTTCAAGTCTCCGTATACAATTCCGCAGTTAAGATGAGGCTTAGGCAAAATGCTTCAGAAAGGAAATTAACAATCAAATTGCGTTTTTTTTTGCTTATTCATGAATACGCTATTAGACTGATGAATATGTATCTATTCTGATCGATATTGGCTTTTAGTCTTTTCTGTCCCTTGAGCATAGGTACCAATTAAGTCAGGGGACAGTACTGGTCAGTCTAACGCATCTTTTATACATAATTATAAGTAAATGTCAAAAATCACTTAAATTTCCTATCTTTGTGCAGTTTACAAGTATGTGTATATCGTTTACTGGTTGATCAATTCCATCAACAGATGGTATTTTTTAGCCGTATTTGTATTTTTTTTTAGCCGTAAGCATTGCTAATTAACCTATCATGACCCCTCATATTCATCGTCCTTAATACTTTGTTTCATGGAAAGTATTCATGGAAAGTATTATCCATGGACAGTTTGTCCAAAACAGGAAGTTCTGGTTTTGAACTTAGATATATAAAAAGATGTGATATGAGTGCCAACGAGACACCTCTTCGTCCAAGTCACAATTTATAAAAGTAAACCATTATAGGTCAAAGTTCGGTCTTTTACACGGATCATTGACTCACACCGAACAGCAAGCTATAAACGGCCCCCAAAATTACGAGTGTAAAACCATACACACAGGAAAACCAACGGTCTAATCTATATAAAAAAACGAGTAAAGAGAAACACTTATGAACTAAATCAATAAACGACAACTACAGACATCAGATTTCTAACTTAGGACTGGTGCAAATAATTGCAACGGGTTTTTAACGTTTTAATGATACCAAACCTTCACCCTTATCTGAAACAATGATAGGTATCTACCCCTCTACCCGATATCCTGCATTTTCCGAGATATGTTTACGTAGTGTTGGTTACACCTTATACAGATAAATCATATGTTCTTGTTAACCTAATCTTATCAAAAAGAGATGATTTATTTATTTTTCTTCGAAATAAATGATAACCTTAAACTTTTGTTTATTTAGCACCAATGGGATCGAAGTGGAGGTGTATGTGGTGTCTGTGGCGATGCTTATGGTGGAGTTCAAAATAACATGGCTGGTGGTAAATTTGCTACTGGTGCTGTCACGGCAACTTACAATCAAGGTCAGACTATCGATGTCACAGTCAAAATCACTGCGAACCATTTAGGATTTTTCAACTTTAGTCTGTGTGTCAACAACGACTTCACCGAGAAAATAACAGAAGAATGTCTGTCAAAACATCCACTTACCATCACAGACCCAGACAATGGGTTCACTGGATTAGAATGGGACCTCCCTAGTGGCGTCACTCTAAAAACTCTCAAACTACATCTACCAGCCGATGTGCACTGTACACAATGTGTACTTAGATGGTACTGGAAAGGAGGTATTTACAAATAACAGTTATCCTCGATGACACCATCTTCGTTAGCCAAGGGATCGTAACCATTGGCTAGCGAAGATGCGATGACACGTATGATCAGTTACAAAGAGATCATGGATATAATAAAATTAACGGTACCAATTTTCTTGCACCAGATGCGCATTTCGACAATACATGTCTCTTCAGTGATGCTTTAGCCAAACTATTTGAAATCCAAAGATTATATAAAAGATGAAGAGCTATAATCCAAAAGGTCCAAAAAGTATAGCCAATTCCGTGAAAGAAATCAGAGCTTTGCTTGAGGGAGATACATTCCTTAATTTATAATAATTTTTAATATTTAGTAACAGCAAATTTTAATTACACAAAAAATCCGTATTTTCATGCCAGTACCGAAGTACTGGCTACTGGGGTGGTGATACCCTCGGGGACTAATAGTCCACCAGCAGAGGCATCGACCCAGTGGTAGTAATAAAATTAACGGTACCAATTTTTTGCACCAGATGCGCATTTCGACAATACATGTCTCTTCAGTGGTGCTCGTGGCCAAAATATTTCAAATCAAAGGCTTATATAAAAGATGAAGAGCTATAATCCAAAAGGTCCAAAAAGTATAGCCAAATCCGTGAAAGGAATCAGAGCTTTACATGTCTGTCAAATTAACAGTTATCCTTGATAACATGTGTTATCAGTATACATAGATAATGAATATCACACATGCCTTTTAAAAAAAAACAGTCAATAGGTCATGGACATCACACTAAATAACAGTTAACACACTATTGCTATCGTTCCAAATTTGTATTCACATTTTTTGCTTACCGTTCATCGGCACCTATTTGATGCATATGCGGTAGCAAAACTTATATTGCTGTACCCAATGATATATCCAGCTATCTGTGAACACGAAGTGGGGGTACTGAGGTCACACATTTTTTTTTTTTTTTTTTTTTTTAACTTAGGGTCTTTTTATGAAATAAACAAGTTTAACTTTGACACTGAAAGCAATTGTACATGTACATCTTGAATAAAAAAAAACGTAAGAAGGTTTGAGTGCTGTTTAACTGAATAACGAGTGTTACGTTAAATATGGGATTTTAATTGGTTTGCTATCTTTTCAGGAAATAACTGGGGTAGAGATCCTGTGACTGGTATAGGCTGTAAGGGATGTGCAGAAAAACAGGAATGTTTCGTTAACTGTGCTGACATAGAAATTGTTAGTAATGGACAACCTGCACCAACCGCCCGACCAGCTGCCACAACCAAAGCCACTAACGCAAATAATGTTGGTGATGTAGCAGGTGGATGTCAAGGAACGGTGGCACCCCGACCAGTAAACGGCAAACAATGTACATCAAAAGATCCCAGTCTACAAGATGAGGCTCTTTGGTGTCAGAAAATGTGCTCCGAAACACCGTTGTGTCCAACATCCCACTGTGTTTGCATGTAGAATTGAATTATTGCAAGAGACAACAGAACAATAATTAGACTATATCAATTTCTGTTAGAACCATATATCTTATAATTATATCTCCAGGAAAACGTTTCACAGATTGATCAAATACATTCCTGACTTTCCCTACTCATTTGTAATGTGTTTGACGATCACTAATTCATATTTGTCCCTTTATATTCACAGAGTTAGTCTCTTATTTTCTGTTTTGTTTGGTTTTTTAATTTAGTTCTGCAGTGAAGTGTTTGCATGTCTTAGTTTTTCCCCCAAGCACTTTCTCTTATTTTTCCCGCTTATTATATATTACAACAAATTGGACACTCTTGTCACTTATGTTAGATGAATTCTCTACTGAATCATCTTAAAATGTCATATGAAAAAGACAACTCTACTAATAAAATATTTTTTTCTGGATTTTAATTTTTCTTAATGTCTATGATATAATAAAGGGTCAATAAATACTTGCATTTTCAGGATACAGTGAAGTGATGACCATCCACTAGAAACAAAATGTTGTGGATTGTAGACCGTTGACGCGTATAGTCACAGTGCGGTCTCGATAGTATACCATACATTATCAAAAGAAACCACATAAATCTTTGTGTCTAAGGTCATGGATATAAAAATGAGCGAAAATGAGAAAATAACATCTTCAGTGACTAAAATTCGGTTAAATAATCCAAACAATTATACGTGGAAGCTTGTTATTTTAAATTTTCTGATGTGTATTGTTCGATGGCAATTGCAAAGTATACGATATTCTTAATTGGGCTAGTAATGTGTTTTTTAATTTGATAGATGCTTTTTAATTTTTTTTTGCATATATTTATTTGTCTTAAGATTGTAACACAGTGATGACTATTACGGAAGTTCTTCAAAACGCAATTATCAATTCCTCTACATTCAGGTCAGTGCGCATCACAGAAGGTCAAATCGTTAACAAGCATACCACTGCCACTACACAGCTTAAAGCATCTTCCGAAAATTTGAAAGTCCCTATTATGTACTGGTTACCGAAATTACACAAAAAAAAAAACCATTTAAATTCCGTTTCATCTTCTCTTCGAGCAAATGTTCTACTACTAATCTATCAGTGCTTCTAACTACCTCTCTAACTACTATCAAAGAACTGGTTATTAACTTTTGTAATAAAGCTTATGAAAAGAATGGTATTAATTATTAGTATTTTTGGAGTGTTAAAAATTCTTTAGAGGTTTTAGATAAAATACATGCTTTCTATGGTCCTTACAATTCTATTGATAGTTATATGATTTTTCTACTCTCTAAACAACACTTCCACACAATCTTATAAAGAAAAAGTTTTTGTATTTGATAAAATGGTCTTTCGAAAAATCTCATTGTAATTTTATTTGCTGTAACTCGTTTAAAGCCTTTTCTGTAACGAAAAAGGAAAGTATGCTAGATACGCTTACTGGAAATGTGAGGATATGATTGAAGCTTTAAATTTTCTGCTAGATAACATTTATGTACGTTTCGGAGATAAAGTGTATCGTCAGGTAGTAGGTATTCATATGGGCACCAACTGTGCCCCTTTAATAGCAGATTTATTTCTATATTGCTATGAATCTCAGTTTGTTACCAAACTCAGTGAAGACCCATTATTGTTATATTTGGTTGATACATTCAAAAATACCTACCGTTATCTGGATGATATTTTTTCGTTGAATAATCCAGAGTTCTCTAAATATACTTCAGAAATTTAGCCAAAAGAACTTACTTTAACTAAATCTAACATAAACAACAGCAGTTGTCCTTTTCTAGATTTAAACATTTCAATTTCGAACGGGAAACTTCATACTAAAATTTACGACAAAAGAGACGATTTTTCATTTCCTATTGTTAATTTTCCTTTTTTAGACGGCTATGTGCCTTTGGCTCCATCATCACGGTGTTTATATATCTCAGCCTGTGTGTGTTCTGATGTCATAGATTTTAACGAACGTAATCAATGCATCACTGGGAAATTGTTGTGTCAGGGATTTTGATACCATTAATTATTTAAAACTTTTACTAAATTCTTTCATAGATACAAAGATTTGATTAGTAAATTTGGCTATACCTGTAGAAAACTTATTAAAATGGTATTTCACATCCTAAATTTTATGGTAATAGTGTACTTAAAGCGAGGAAATAACTATGTGGTCCGTGTAAACTCGTCGAACCTTTAAACAAACTTATAAGTAAGGGTTGTCGTACCAATATTGTAATTAGATCTCTGAATATAGTTTATATTGGCACTAATATCGAGTTTGTCATTAGCAAATTAAAACATAACTAAATTGTATCTTCTTTTGAGATGTATAGAGACACAGACACGTTAATTGTTATCTCTATAGAAGTCGCTCCTCACTATCCTACTACCTGCCGATACATTCATTTTTGGCATTGCACAAGTCATGTCTTCTCTGACTGTTAATTACGTTAAAATACCAAATACTAAATCCCTGTGATGTGTTTTAGTTGATTTTAGTCTCTGATGCATGATTTTTTTTTATTATTTTGATATTGGTTTTGGCTTTTAACTAGCTGTCAGTAAGACCGTCAGTAACTGCGAGTACTCTCAAATCGTATTTTCTTGTTAATTCGACCTGTTGATACTGTTTATAATGTTTTTTTGTTATCTTATACTTATATGGATCTTGTCTATATACCAGCTTTGATTATTTGGAATATCTTTAAATTTTCACTTACATTTGTAAAAACTTCAAGATTTACCTGTATTTTTTTTAAACTTTTTTTTTCTAAAGTGAATATTCATCAATATTTTCAAAAGGTTAAATATTTCTCAGTGGTGTCTTGCCATGGCTTTGTTTGGACTTGTTTGTTTGCTTTTTGGCCTTGAATGTTTGTCTCTAATATTTTATTAACTGTGCATTTGCATTCAGATATCGCAGATCAAATTTATTCGTTCATTGTGTATTAATTTACGTTTTTTGATGAAGTTAGTCTGCCAATTGATATTTTATCGTGTGTTTTACTATGTTGAGATGTATTGCTATTGTTTAAGAAAAAGGGAGAAGGTTTGGATCAATTAAAACGTTAAATCCCGCTGCAAATGTTTGACCTGTCCTAAGTCAGGAATCTGAAGTACAGTAGTTGTCGTTTGTTTGTGTAATTTATACGTGTTTCTCGTTTCTCGTTACTTTTTATATAGATTAGACCGTTGGTTTTTCCCGTTTGAATGGTTTTACACTAGTAATTTTGGGACCCTTTATAGCTTGTTGTTCGGTGTGAGCCAAGGCTCCGTGTTGAAGACCGTTAAGTAACCTATAATGGTTTACTTTTTTTTAAAATTGTTATTTGGATGGAGAGTTGTCTCATTGGCACTCACGCCACTCTTCCTATATCTATTGTAACCATGTTTTGACTATGTTACCGATTATGTTTGTTTTGTTCACGCATTGTCGTAAAAATAACGGAATTTAATGCGACTGTCATAAAAGTGAGAGGTTTAGCGCTATAAAACCAGGTTTATCCACCATGTTCTACATTTGAAAATACCTGTACCAAGTCAGGAATATGACATTTGTTGTCCATTCGTTTGATGTGTTTTATCCTTTGATTTTGCCATATGATTAGGGACTTTCCGTTTTTCAATTTTCCTCGGAGTTCAGTATTTTTGTGATTTTACTTTTCGCTGGACAAAGTATAGTCAGAATAGGGAAATACATTTTTAATAAGGTAAACCGACGAATAATTCAGACTGAACCGACCGTAACTAAACTACTGTTTACTGTTTTTATTTTTGATATATAGGGGATTGCGAGTCAAGTACCTGTGTAACACATTCATTTGTAGTTTGCCTCAGCGATGACATAAATGTGCCACTCATACATTTCTTCTCAAATTTATAAAAATAAGATGTGGCCAATGACTCTCCACCAGAGACCAAATGACTTTGCATGAGGTAGTTTATAAGCAATGTCATATGACACGGATGCTTTCTCTTTCTGCGTGCCCAATCGAATCATTTTTGAGGGACCAAGCAATGTCATATAATATACGGAAACAATAATTTTCAAAGTGTACAACAGCACAACATGATATCAAATAGTAGTAACCAGTTCAACGGAAATGTATAGCAAAAATGATCGGCAAAAATAGATAGGTAAACACGTCCAAAATCATCAATCGACCCTTTACAAAAGATATTGCCCTTTGGAAGATGATTTTTACAAATTTTGTGAATTTTACAGAAACAATAATAGATATAGAGGAACTTTGAGAGTGTGAGTAGGCCAGAAAAAGTTCAGCACAATATTTTTTCAAATATATCTACATAGCCAAAGGAGTTAATTTCCTTTATTTAATGTTTGTTCAGTGCAATTTGTTGAAATCTATATAGAAAGTAGAACGAAAAGGTTACAATAAAAAAAAATCCGCAATCTAATATCTACAAGTAAGCCAAGTTGCGGCAACATAACCAAATCGTCAGACTCCTTAAATGACTTATTGCCTTTCAATTGCAATTTATTTGTACTAATTTCTATGATTGTGCTTAATATTTCGAAAACAAAAAGATCAACGATATAAGATCATCTACACAAATGCCACAAGAACAATGAAATAATCTTATTGCAATAAAAGCAAAATAAATATCAGAATGAGGTGTTGAACATGAAACCTGGTGAGCAAAACACGCTCTTGTTGTTTCTATCTAAACAAAATCATGGCTTCAATATTTTATCAGTGATTTATTACGAACAAACGAAAATCCCGGGTTAACTATCCTTGAAAGCGATACTCTGTGTGTGTAAATTATAGGGATTATCAAATCATTTTATCCTTTGAAAAAAATGGCTTAAAACTTTAAAGACGTGCTTAGTGCGATAAGATTAGAATAAAGTTTCTATCATTACAAAATTATAAAAAATGATTGAAAATAAGTGTTCATTGATTACTGTTTTGGTGTTTACAATAGTATGCAGTTTTAATCCTTTGAAAGTCGCATTTGAGTATATTTTCAGGTGGTATCTTTTTAGTGATGCATAAGAAAATGCTAAAATAAAAGTTAGGGTCACTCCATTCAAACACTTTTTTTTTATTGTTTACACTAAAATCAGTAAGGAGATGTGATATGAGTGCCAATGAGTTCAGTCTCCATTCAACTTCACAATGTGTAAAAAGTGAATAATTATAAGTCAAAGTACGGAGTTTTGACTCACACAGACCCAGTTAGATTGGAAGACAGGCTGATCCAGTCAATGATTATGCATGATATAAAGCTATAATTATTTGTTGGTATCTGTGCATATGTAGATACTGATCTCTGCCATTATTATGTTGTCTTACTCTTCTTCAGTTTAATGTGTTGCTTTATAGAAAAAAAGAAGTAAAAACACAAAAATACCGAACTCCGAGGTTTATAGACCATTCATGTTAGTCTAACGAATTTGTTCTATAGTCTGTCATTCATGTTAGTCTAACGGTCATCCGCCTTTGTTCTATAGTCTGTCAATCCAGAGTTTTGCATGTTGTCGTTTTCGGCTGAGTTGCTAGTTTAATCTTAAATCTCATTTTTTCATAGTTGACCTTTAATAGGTGGAGTTGTTGGTTTATTGTGTTTGTCGTAGGACTATAGTCACTATAGGATAGTTCTGAGGTATTCGAATGTTGTCACAGTTATAAGAATTCAAGTTATTTAAAAAAAAAGAATATATTTTTTATCCAACCTCTTGTTAGCTGCTGAGATTTTAGCTTGGCAAGGTCGAGTACAATTCCTGTAACCGTTTCTGTGCATCAACTTATAATTTATTCATTTTAATGAAACACATATAAAATATATCATTATAAATATAGTGTCACTTGTTACTTGATTTACTGTGATTCAGATCTATTTGAAGGACTTTGAAATCCGCGTGCCGCGTTAAATATGATCTATACAAGCAAAGATGATTAAGACAAGAATAATGAAGTAATTTTTTTTCTACGACACATATAACTGAATGATTATTTATTAAGAAACATGAAATCCGGTTTCACCGTTAGCATAAATGAGTTGACGTGCATTTTTAAGATCATTTAACTTGTCTATTTTATAAAGAAACCCGGACAGTCAGCTGAGCTTTAATAATATTCAAACCGAATTTCTTAGTGATCTTCATCAAATGCATTAGTAATTTGTAACTTTTGGAGAAAAAAAAAACGATGCAAAAAAGGGGGATGCAATTAAAACATCGGTAAAGTTGTACGTAAATTATTGGTCACGCCCCGCCTTGTTTTCCTTTAATAAACACGCCCACTTCTTTTATCGTATAAGAAAGCGCAAACGCGACATTGTTTCGGTCAGTGTACATTTTGGTTTTTTTTCTGTCAGCTGCTGCAACTCTCCCAACCAGAATGGAAAGGTTTTCGAAGGAAATTACCTTAGAAAAAAGAAATAAACACATTGGGTAAGTGCATTATACTACGTTACTTTAGAGGCATCATATCAAAAATTGTAAAACATTGATTTGATATCATATCGTCTAGTAATATCGATTTCCATCAGCTGTTGCAGCTTTCTGAAGGACATTTTTGTTTGCACTAATCACCTTTAAAGATAGTCGAATTTTGAATAGCTATTTTCAGTGTAAAACGGGCCATACACTGTAGAATCATATTAAAAGTAGATTTGAATTAAAGATCCAAAATTTTGTGCAGATCCCCTGATTTAACGCATGTTTAAAGCCAATTACAAGGTTGCAGAAAATCTTTTCAGATGAATGTACTTGTAACCCCCATTTTTTTGAAACAGTCAGACCAAGGACGTATATTAGATTATGTTAGTTATACGTCCTTGAGTCAGACATAGTGATTATTAAAGAAATACTGATGACACAAAATCGTTTTTTATTATATATAGCCAGCTTTTGGTTATAAGTGCTGGACTAATCTCTTTAAATCTTGTAATGACATTTAATCATTTAAATATGCCTCTCTAAAAACGTCTTTGAAACTTGAATACAAATATACATGTACATGTATGTGTATAATGACTCAATCTGAACCTATGGTTCATTTTAATGAATTTATTATGGCATTTACATGATTAACCTGCATGAAAATTAAAATCTGTGCAGTTTAAATTATGGTTGTAAACATTTACTTGGAAGTTGGATCTCTATCAAATGATTTAATAAAATTTGGGACTTTGGACTAGTGGCTATAAATGCCTAAATGGTGCAGACTAACAAGATTATTTTTTTTATTTGAAACTTTATCTGCCAAAGCAAAAAACTCTTTTGCCATTTTGAATTGAAAATACATGTATAATATTATGAAGACTGTTTGGTCTGTATATTGAGTACTACATTTGATTTGCTGGAATTTGTTTGGTCTGGATACAAAGCATGAGCATTACATGAAATATATGTTATCAGGTTATGATGACTTTTAATGGTCTTGATATTGAGCAATTTGGGTCAAATGCATGTTAGAAATGCCAAAAAACTAAATGTATTTAGAAGAAATCTCTTCATGAATGATCCTTAGACAGGAAAGAATATATATACAATGCATATTATCGTGCTTGATCCATGCCTCCAGTGCATGTAAATAGTGTATGCAGTGACCATTCCCTAGAAATTTAGGGGCCCACTGACTACCTATGAGGGGGCAATTCCGGTAATGCTTCAGCGATTCCCTAGGGACATATATCATAGATGAGAATAAGTTTCTGATACATCCTTTTCTGAGCAATCCTACATGTATCTTTATAAGATATTCTATAGTGCAAGTTTCAAACTTTTAATGTTGTCTTGTGTGAATGTGTTTGTGATAGTCTTTGCACAGAGACCTTAACAATATTGAATCTTTATTAAAATATGAATATATATATATAATAGTAATATAAAAAGTCAAATTATGTTAGTATTGATAAGTATATGGCATGTAGTTGTCTGACCCTTGATTGGTTCTTTAAATTAATGCATTGTAATCTGTATATGGGTGGATTTTACATAGATAAATAAAATTGTATAATATAAGCAAAATGAGGATGTTAAATTTGAGGTATATAAATGCCTTTGTGTGCTTCTTCGTTCCATTTGTTGTTTTACAGTGATTAAGATGATAATACAATGTAGACTGATATACATGTACCCCTATTTTTTACATTTTTACCAAGTGTGTCTGTTTGTTTTGTTCACACATCGTTGATAATATTATGGAATTTGACGCGACTGTCAAACAAGAGGTTTAGCTAGCTGTAAAACCAGGTTAAATCCACCATTTTCTACATAAGAAAATGCCTGTACTAAATGTAAGTCAGGAATATGACAGTTGTTATCCATTTGTTTGATGTGTTTGAGCTTTTGATTTTGCCATTTGATTGAAGACTTTCCTTTTTGAATTTTCTTCGGAGTTCAGTAACTTTGTGATTTTACTTTTGAATACTATAACTTTATTTGTAAATTTTCCATAAATAAATTTCAACAAACTGGATTTGGCCATATGAAGATATTTTGATTCCAATAATCAAAACAAACTAGGCACATGTACATTGTAGGTCGAGTGAATACCTATGTAACTATTTAACATAGCTGCCAATACAATTCTCTCAGCACACTTCATTTAAATACACCAGTAAATAATGATTTAACAAAGTTATCTTTTTATCTTTACTGCAAACCAACTCTAGTGTCCTGTGTGAACTAATTACATTGTACCTGTTTCTTTACAATTCTCATTTTATCACGGTTTTCACTAAGATGAGCCCATAATCAACTAATGCCATTTGGGTTGTTAAGGTCATGGATACAAGACCTTCTGCGTAGTAAATAAGTTCACAACCACCAAGGTAGTATTTTGTCAAGAAAAACATATATATCATTAGACTGTCCTACATTAGACTGATCTTTAGATAGTAAAATAGAATAACAGATAAGTTAAAACACTAGTTAATAAATTAAAACATCTTGACTAGTTCTCAAAGGTGAAATACTATATATAGATATAAGATGATATTATAGTTGTGATAAAAGAACTATTGTTACCTAAGTTATTTAAGAATGAGATTTTTTTTTGTTTCAGCAAAAAAAAAATAATAAGTAAAATGTGATGTAAATGTGCTAGATGTATGGATACTGTTTTGATGTTTGCTGATTTTCTTATTGATCAGTGCTAAACATAATTGGATAGAATAAAACATCCTGACTAATAAGATGAACTGATGACTGAGCCCTTAAACAATTATTTTTACACTTTTTTCAATTTTTGGCCAAATGTAGAAAATAGAGAGAAACTGTTAACAGTAATAATGATACAAAAAGAATTTAGTCACAAATTATACTCTAGGTAACAATGTTAAAGAGTGTTTGTTGTTGATGATGCAAATAGATTCAGGTGAGCTACACAGAGTCTCTAGTTTCATAAAAAAAAACAAATTGATAGGTTTTCTAAAAGATCAGTTGATAGTGTATAACATCTAGATGATCCGGTCTCATTGAATTACACCATATTGCACATTTGTTTTGATTTAAGGGAAATAAAATACAGTATAAAGTCATGATATAAGAACAGTTGACTGACGACAAGCACACTTCTGTCTTGTTACCTTTCCATAGGTTGATTTGTAGAGTAAAACAGAAAGACTGTCAAGCTGTCATTTATACACCTTATCATAGCCTTACACACTTGGTACATGCACTAGAAAATGAATTTACTAGTATAAAAATAGTAAGAGATGGATAATGTGACAAAAGACCATTTTAAAGATACAATGTAAACAAGTACAGGTCACTGTACAACCTTCAACAATATATATATATATATGGTCAAATAAGATTAGATAGTTTTTACGAGAAATCATGTAATGACCTTATTATGAACTGTTGCTCTTCGAAACATAGTTTCTGTTACCTTTCTGTACCAAAAAAAAAATGTCAGGATGCAAATTTGACAGTTAGAACCCTGCAGGCCTAACATTTTCTAGGTTGCTATATATATATATATATATATATATATTATATGTGGGTTAATATAATTATGGTATGTACACTTTGTATGAATTGTTAAGCTTGTTAAAACAAATATAAATTTGTAGTACTTACACTAAGTAGATGTAAATGGTATTGACCTTTAAGTACTGTACTCTTTGTGAGACATGTAAACATTCATGGTTTATCTACATTTGGAAACCTGACTGAATTATTTTCCTATATGTGTAAATCATGACAACATATTTGAAAAGGAGGGTCTTATAATTGTCAGTCAAAAAAATTGACATTAAGCTTAAGCACTATTCTATATATGTAAATCAATATGTCCAGATTTTAGCTCCTCCAATATAAATGACCATTAATATTTGAACTACATGTAGATCCCCTAACTCTTGAAACCTGTATAGGTATAGGTATAGGTATTGTTATATTCCTTTATTGTAAACTTTTAAACCAAATCTTTTGCTACCTTATAGATGCACACTTTTAAACTTTTGATGGAATATAAATACAGGATTACTATAGTTATCATACTAATCATTTTGGAGCCCTTTATGGCTTGCCTTTTCAATGTTACTTAGATGGAGAGTTGTCTTATTGGCCCACATATCACATCTCATTAATTATGTCACTATAACATTGATTCATGTATTTCAAAATATTTAATGTTTTATGAAAACAGTAAGTTTTATTTTCCTTGGTTTGTAGTGTCAAAGTCTGAAGCCTAGATTTCAGAATCCCACAAGCCAACAATTTCTGTACTTGTAAGCCTGGTCAACTGTCTGAATCCACCAATATAAAAGTTGCTTTCTCCAACATTACAGCACAAAATAGTAATAAGCATCATTTTCTGCTGAGTAACTTTAATATTATCACTGATGCAGTTTGTTACACAGAATCTTGTAAAGAAAAATCATGGTTGTAAATTCCAAAATTATTGCATGCATTTATTATTGCAACTTTGGAAGAACCAACAAACTTGTCAGATAAATTATTGCCATTTGATATAGATAAATCTGCATACACATATATCATTACATATGTACCAGTAATGCATCAGAATGCAAGTTTTAGCTAATATGATCCTCACTTCATTGCATTATTCGCATTAAAGAAAACTTTGCATTAATTCTGAATTAACAGTATGTAGTCATGAACAATTCTGAAATCTTTTTTAGTGACAAAAGCATTCCAGTCACTGATATATGCATTGACATATGAATATGTTTCCTGGTAGAACTACCTGAAAATCCTTTCACAGCCAAAATGGATTCTTACAATTTTCCATTGAATTATTATTATTCAATGATTTTTTTCTTTTAATTGGACTGATGGTAATGATTCCTAATTTCTACAATTTCTGTATTTTTTATCCCCAAATGATTAATATTTAATATTTTTTTGTTATTTTGTTTTCAGAGATGCGTGTACACTGTTTTTCAAACATGATCCGTTGAAGATCACGAAGGCTTCCAAACAGTATATGTATGATGAGAAAGATAATGTGTATTTGGACTGTATAAATAATGTCTGTCATGGTATGTATCTTAGAAAGTTCATGGAATATGTTTATAGGGTATCCTGGGGGGGGGGGGGCAGGGGATTTCTTAAAAATTCCAAGTTTTTTTACATTTAAAGGGGGGGGGGGTGCTGTCAAGGACCTATGTTGTTCTATATCTTAAGTTCAAGAAGAGAATCTAATATTAACATTAAAAAATATCAAGCAATAATGACAGTTCCGAAAACAATATTATTTCTTAACTTACATGTACTTGCCTATTGTATTAAATAAGTCATGAAATGCTTGTAAGGTTAAAAATTACATGTAGGTTCTATCATGGAAGTATTATATTGACAGGAACTACAACGACTAATTAGCACTTATTTATAACCCGGTGAGCTCTGTAGAAAAGATATGGAAACTGACTAATTAGTATGTCATCGTTAAGAGGCCTTTGTGACCATGTGCGATGCCGCCGTCATAAATTGACCAGAGATACTTCTTATCAATCACTTGGTTTTGATCGAGACAGCTTAACAGTAGTACCTGTCGGAAAACACCTTTACTTATTTCAATCGCGTCGGTAGACCTTTATTCGTGAACAACTTATTTAAACAATTCGACTGATGCATAAAAAATGAAAATCGGCCCAGAATTAATTATTCTACAACGTTTTGAAATAGTGAGTGACATTATTTTATTAGTTTGTGGGTGAAGTTTAAATCGCGATTAAGGTGTGTTCCGGTTGCCGCCGGTAAACAATAAATATATTTGATAAATATTTAAACTGTGAAGTTAAGAGTTATATATATGGCTAAGTTACTGGATTATCCTGGAAAGTAGAAATTTCCAGTTTACAAAACGAAAATTAATCGAGCAAGTACCAATCAACAAAATACAGCAAAAGTAAACAGAGATCTAACTACGTTAAATAAATATTTAGATAATACATTTCTGTCCTCTAAAATATGTAATGACTATCCGACCAAATGATACTGGTAAATATTATTGAACAGTCGCACAAGAATTTGTATAATGTCACTATAAAAATCCCTGAGTCGCAGTAATAAAAAAATATTTCAACACATCGGGGTTCAGCTGAACATTCTTATATACCAACCAATGATCTTACCCTGGATTTAGAGCGAAGCTTAATAATTCCTACATTTATTTGAAATTTCTTTGATCTTTTGATTTTATCAGAACGATCATCTTTACAATCGTCTTAAATATACAGGAAATGAGTGCCACAAAATGGAGTAAACAGTATAGTTATTTATAATATCAACTTGCAATGTATATATTTACATTTAGTGCAATGTCTACCGAAAATAAATCAATAAACATGGGACATTTATTCAATAAATTTGATACAAATTTCCATCGTCAATGTGTTTTTCTATAGAATTAATGATGACTCGTATTAATTCATCAATCACTCAATCGGCACAGTTAAGTAACGGAATCTGCCGAGGTTTGCCGATTGCTGTTTCCAAAGAATTTATCACAACTTTCGATTTCTTCATTTATTTCCGTAATCCCGAAAGCAAACCGAGACTGACAATATTGTAGGGCATCACACGCTGGTATGTAAATAACGTGCCATGTTTCAAGCTAATTAACATGTCATTAAATTGGACGCGGCAGGGCAGATGAAACGTTTGAAGTCGGGTCGTAGTAGTTCCTGTCAATATAATACTTCCATGGTTCTATATAGACTTTCACTGAAAGAATGACCATTTCTTGTATAGAGTAATCAATTGCTCATATCGTATGAAAATTACCCTGTTTTGTTGAAGCAAAGTACATGTATTTATTTGATTTCAGTTGGCCATTGCCATCCACATGTGGTAGAAGCTGGATATGAACAAATGAAGACATTGAATACCAACTCCAGATTTCTTCATGATAATATGGTAATGCTAGCAGAAAGACTTATTTCCACACTGCCAGAAGGTTTAAATACTGTGTATTTTACAAACTCAGGGTAAGACTTACATCACACTACAAGAAGAAGTCTTTATGTTGTGTATTTTACAAAGTCAGGGTAAGACTTGCATCTATATGGACACTGTCAGGATAAGGCTTAATGTTGTGTATTATACAGACTCCAGGTAAGTCCTGCGTTCACTGCCAGAAGGCTTAAATGTTGTGTAATTTACAAATTCAGGGTAAGCCTTACTTCAACACTACCAGAAGGCTTATATAATGCGTATTTTACAAACTCAGCATAAGACTTCAGCTTAGAATTAGAGGGTTAGCTCTATAGAACCAGGTTTAATCCACCATCTTCTACATTTAAAAATGCCTGTACCTAGTCAGGAATATGACAGTTCTTGTCCATTCATTTTTTATGCGTTTTGTTATTTGATTTTGCCATGTGATTATGGACTCTAAGTTCAGTATTTTTGTGATTTTACTTTTTATATCTACATGATATAGAAAGATGTGGTGTGAGTACCAATGAGACAACTCTCCATCCAAATAACAATTTTAAAAAGTAAACCATTATAGGTCAATGTACGGCCTTCAACAAGGAGCCTTGGCTCACACTGAACAACAAGCTATTAAGGGCCCCAAAATTACTAGTGTCATTTAAACGGGAAAACCAACGGTCTAATCTATATAGAAAAACTCTATAATATAGGTTTTACTTGTTGTTGAACCCCTTACATTGACAAGCAATTATTCACATGTTTAACATATTTCTCATTCTTGTTCTTTCCTTTGGTTACTGATTGGTATTTGTCTCATTGAAAAATTATACCATATCTCCTTGTTATTATATTAACTGTCAGTGTAGTTTAATGAGAACAAGTGTAGTATGAACTCTCATATTATTGTACTATTTATGATTTCAGATCAGAAGCCACAGACCTTGCCATAAGACTTGCCAATCATCACACACATGGTACAGAACAGATAACACTAGACCAGTAAGTTGTCTCAATAATATAAATTCTCTCAGTAAACAATAATGTGTTCTAAGTTCACGGATGCCCCGCCCCCATTATCATTTTCTATGTTCAGTGGACTGTACGAATGGAATAATTCTCTAATTTGGCAATAAAATTAAAAAGATCATATCATAAGGAACATGTGTACTAAGTTTCAAGTTGATTGGACTTCAATTTCATCAAAAACTACCTTGACCAAAAACTTTAACCAAAAACTTTAACCTGAAGTGGAACGAACGAAAGAACGGACGTACAACAAATGGATGCACAGACAAGAAAGCATAATGCCCATAAAAATGAAAAGAAAGTATCTCGCTATAAAGGTTTTAGTATATAGCAACATTTAAAGGACATGTTTTGGTGTGAAACAATGCTTGCTTGGTAATAGTTGGTATGGTTAGGAAAAGATTAACAAGTTTTTGTGTCATACAATTTTTTTTAAAAAGGACAAGTTTTTGGCATCTATTGAAGTCAAAAGTAATATCACAAAAGTACTGAACTCAGAGAAAAATTCAAAATGGAAAGTGCCTAATAAAATGCCAAAATGAAATAGACACATTAAATTTAGTGAGATGGATGGGTTTGAGAGGAAGAACACATTGAGAATATTACAGATATATAGAAAACATGAAATAAAAACAAAGCATAAGTGTAAGAGGCACAACAACCAAAATAACATGGCACCCACATGTTTAAGCATGTACAGTAATGACTTTTTTTTGTTTTTAGTGCATACCATGGACATGTGATTTCAGCATTAGATTTATCACCATACAAACTAGGAACATGTACAGATGGTATTCATACACACTCAGACAATGTCCACATAGTAAGTCACCTGATCTGTATACCAAGGTCTATAGCATAGATTTACAAATATTGGTATGGAAGTGGTAGGAAAAATTGTGACTGTAACTATCTTGAAAACAATGTGATATACCACATCTTCTTTTTATATGATATGTATGTTAAAGCAAATGCTACAGATGTCTGTATAGGTACAAATATATATAATATATCCACCTGTATCTGTGTGACCACCTTGCACACTTAGCTGTCAGTCAACCTGCATACTCATCTTTCGGTCTGCTGATGTATGCATTTTAATTGCAGATTATATGTTTACAGAATTATGCATTTTAATTGCAGATTATATGTTTACAGAATTTGACCACCCTAAAGACAATTTAATGTAGCACATCTTTATTCTAACATATAGGTGACGGGTATTATTCTACTGTTTATTGTAGGTTCCCTGCCCAGATACCTACAGAGGGAAGTTTAGAGACTGTGATTACCCTGAAGATAATATGGCACACTTGTATGCTAATGAGGTCAAAACTGTGATTGATAAACTCAAGAAAGAAAAGAAACAGGTTTCATTGTTCATAGCAGAATCAATGCAGAGCTGTGCAGGCCAGGTGATATTTCCAGAAGGATATCTACAGAAAGTGTACAAGTAGGTTGCTTTTTCATTTGTCATTAAATCCGGTTTGACAAGACCTCATCAAAGAAAAACCATAAGGTCCTATCCTTCCTACAAATTTCCATCCTTCCTTTAAAGTGCCACCCTTCTTGTAAGGTACATCCTTTCCTGTAAGATACGAACAGTCCTGTGAGGTGCCAAACTTCCTGTAAATTGCCGCCCTTTCTACAAGATGCTACCATTTCTGTTTAGTGCCACTCTAACCATTTTAGTCTCACTAAAGACCATACTTAATTTAAGTCCATACAAGTTTTAAGGTTTTATATTTATTCCATGATTTGACAGTTTACCATTACAAATAGTGTTATACAGAATATATTCAGTTGTACAAAAAGTGTCAATGAAAGTTTAGTTTATTACATTATTTGTAACATTAAACATTTTTCTTGATTTGAGGTTTATGTTGTTTTTACGGACAGGCATTATATTGCCACTTTTAAAGTAGATCCCTTAGGGATTAGTTTGTAGGTTGTTAACAGCTTTCAATGCACCTACTTCCATTAAAAGTTGTGCTTTAAACAAGATTACAATCCTAAATCAAATGCAAAATTATATACTTTTTTCATAGTTCTGATGCAATGAAAACTGGAGGTTCATATAAACTATGCCAGAAATATTTCAGAATTTATTTATACAAATGTGACTCTTATCCCCCCCTTTTCCCTCCAAATTTTTACACTTATTTTTCAGATTGTTTAGATTACAACTTGTCTAAATTTTAATTTGTCTTTTGTCAGTTTTAATACTTCAGTTTTAATTTCCTATTTAGTACATCCCATTTTGAATGTAAATGCTTTATACCATAAGCATGATATTTTAATTTTATAAAAGATATTTTGAAGTGGCTAAATATACTGACTGTGTTTACCTGTTATATAAGTTTAATTGTTATACAAACGCCCAGGCAAACATTGATTGTATTTTAGGTGTCTTCCCGATTGTCCCACTTTTTGAAATTACAGGTAAAAAGGTAAAGAAATTTTGTGGGACAATCGGGAATATGTTTGTGGGACAATTGGGAAGGTTAAATGTGGGACAATTGGGAACTGTTTTTTTAGTGATTAATTTGTTTTTATAGCTTGATGCAGTTAATCAACATGATCAAAGGTTACTAATCTATGTAACTTATAAAATATGAACAAAATAAGTACAAATAATAATATTTACATATTTTGTTTTGCTCATAGAAGGTACAATTGAAGTATCATATAATATAATATGGATTCTTTTCAAAAATTTAAAAAAAATTAGTCTAAGATGGGTTTTTTAAAATTATTTTTATTGACTTTAAACAAGCGGTCAGTACTGCGAGTACTCTCAGATCTATACCTAGTGTCTTTGTTGTGGTGATGTCCCAAGCCAGGAGCCTGTAAGTCAGTGGTTGTCGTTTGTTGCCGTGTAACATATTTGTTTTTCATTCATTATTTTGTACATAAATTATGCCATAAGTTTTTTTCGTTTGAATTGTTTTACATTAATTTTGGGGCCTTTTGTAACTAAGTGGTATGGGATTTGCTCATTGTTGAAGGCCGTATGGTGACCTATAATAAGATTTGTGTTTTTAAAAAAGAGAAAATTTCAAAATTGACAGAATGGTCAATTTGACACAAAAAGCAATAAAATTTTATAAAACTTTCTTATATTAACACCTACTTTTTTTTCAAAAAGTAAGGTCTATTCAGATTGGTCCACTCTATCTTTATTGAAAGTATGGAGAAAAAAATTTAATTGTGAAACTGATTTTTTTCATGATAATAGCCCAAAAATGGATAAAAATTAATGAACTAAACTGGGAAAATCACCATTTATTTTTCTAGAGTCATATATAACACAAAAATCAGTTTTTTTCTAGAGTCATATATAACACAAAAATCAGGTTAAGAAAAAAAGTTAATTCAAGACCTTAAAAGATGTATTTCATAAATCAGAAATTATTTTTTTAATCAAAAGTGTATCAATCGAATGTTTAAAAACATTTTTTTGTTTATACTTTTATAAGATTTATATTAAATGTGCAATAATTAATTCTTGTTTATTTAGCAAAACAAACAACAGTTGCCTTGTTTATCTTAGAACATTTTACTACATAAAATAATGTGGGACAATCAGAACTTTTTATGTGGGACAATCAGAACTCTAAAATTTTTAAAAGTGGGACAATCGGGAATAAACCGTATTTTATTTGTTGGCTTAAGTTGAATACCTTATGGATTTTTTCAAAAGATAACATAGGTTGAGAACACGTAACTGAATACGTATTATTTACAGAGTAATTGATTCAATGTTCTGATTAACTTGACTCTAATTCATTCTTTATATTTAAGTTACTGGTATTCTTAAAGGATAGAATATTATCCATTCGTTTGATGTGTTTGAGCTTTTGATTTTGCCATTTGATTAGGGACTTTCCGTTTTGAATTTTACTCAGAGTTCAGTATTTGTGTGATTTTACTTTTATAGGGTTTCTTTAAAATTTTGATTTTTATGGTTTATTCTTTAAAAAGTTATACAAAGGTTATATTTTTTTAAAAGTTATTCAAGAATTTACAATTTAACTAATTTTAATGAGATTAAAAAAAAATCAAACAAAGATCTAGCCTCTATAGTCGCCGTCAGCTGAAATTCATAGCGGTAAAAATAATCTTAACTATCAACTGCGTTCTCTTGAGATATAGTTTTTCTTATTCCATTCATAAATCGCGAAAAGAAAAACCACTACTGACCTACCTTTTAAGTGATCGCACTGTTACAATCCTGACCTTCACATTTTCCAAGCCTATTTTGAATGGTGGAATCCGCCATTGTTTTTTCCGGGGAGTTCAATTTCATACCATTTGAATAAAGCGCGGGAAACCGTATCACATCAATGAAAAGAACATTTCAGGAAACTGCGTAAGTGACGAATTTCACATGTAAACAAATGATTTTCATAGAAACGAAGATGGGGGAATTACAATGGAAAACATTCTGGAAAATGTGAAGGTCAGGATTATTACAGTGCGATCACTTAAAAGGTAGGTCAGTAGTGGTTTTTCTTTTCACGATTTATGAATGGAATGAGACAAATTATATCTTGAGTGCTCACAGTATAAAATACATGTAGATTATATATAATTAGACACCGCCATTATCACACTGCTTTATATGTTTAGTATGACTCTTTAACAGGCATGTCCATGATGCTGGAGGAATATGTATAGCTGATGAGGTCCAGGTGGGCTTTGGAAGGGCTGGCTCACATTTCTGGACATTCCAAACACAAGGTAGTCGCATCATTTACTTTATTTAATTCACTGTTTTAATCACAGGATGAAGAATTTTTACATATATCTAAGGTACTATAAAGTAGGTGTTATTGGGGAAGGGAGGGGGTACTTTTGCTAAATTTACAGTTAAGATGAAACCCTCGCCCAGTATAGATTTGATCTTTAAGGAATGGGACCAGAATAAAGAAAAAATAAAACACTGTGAACAGGTATAGGTAAAGAAATCTGGAATACAGAATCTTAATTTAACTATATTAAAATATAATGACTTTCCTTTGATTTTCTGAATGCATTTTAATCAAAACTCATTGATAAAAATAATGTATACCCTGTATCATAAACTTGCTAAAAATGTTACATGTATACTACATATGTTGAAAAACTTTTATTTCAGTATTTAGTATTTTTGTCACATAGCATTAGATAGATATACTAGTAGATGATCCAAGGGCCCACAAGGGTCATTAATGAATGTATACATTGAAATTGTTTTGAAAAATATGAAACATGTCATGAGAACATTGACTGGTATACATGTAAATCATAAGATATTATTATGAATGTAAATGAAACATGTATAATAAACATGATAAAGAAGCATTGAAAGTCTATATGACAATGATGTTATGATAAACAGTTAAATTGTTAAATAATAAAGGTTGACTGTATTGTAATTCTTTTCAGTTTATTGACCTTCTTATATAACATTCATGATGCAGTTTGGGATCTTAAAAACCTATAATTTTCTATAGCTCATTTCAAAATCTAACAGATATAGTTTCACATAAATCAAGTATCATATTGCAGGGGAGGCAATCTTGACCAATTTTTTTTTAATATAAAATATTTTAGAGTTAATTCCCTTTTCAGTCTAACTTTATAAAAGTTTTGTTCATCTTAGGGAAAAAAAAAATTTAAGATAAACATTTGGAGATGAAAAATAACTTAGAAATGGTTATACAAAATTTTGGTTAAAAAAAAGTTATTATGACTTTTGTGAGACTGTTGTTGTTGTCATTTATATACTGTAAACAGAACTAAATGACAAAATATTGAAAATAACAGTGCAATAGGTGATATATTGTACAAGATATTTGTTTCAAAATAAAATGGTTTTCATAAAAAAAACTAGGTAAAGTGTGTAAGTTCTGTACAGTTCAACTATTTGATATTCAGGCCCTTGTAAAGAATGCTATGTACCTATACTGTGTTTTATTTCAGGTGTAATACCCGACATAGTAACTATTGGTAAACCTATGGGAAATGGACATCCTGTTGCCGCTGTAATCACAACAAAAGATATATCAATGAGTTTTAAAAATTCTGGCATGGAATATTTTAATACTGTAAGTAAATGAAGAAACTTTACCCTATAGTCAAACTCATCATACTGTTTTATCGAGACAAGTTATTTTCCTTTTTAACAAACAGGATTTTCATTTTAATATTGTAGTAAGAAAAGTTTGCCTATAATCACTGTTGTACGTGAACTATTTATAAGTCTGTCAGTCCATATCATATTCTTAGCAACTGCAAGTCTGTGTTTGATACTCTATAAAAGCTTTAGATTGGAAAGCTGAACCCTGTGCTTATCTACCATTTGTTGTCTGATTTGAATTTATTTATTTTTTACATAAAATCAAGACCTCACACCCAAGTTTTGTTTAATGTAAGTTTCTAACATTATCTGACTTGTTCACATTGAAAGTGATGTTCAAAGCAAATTTTATTGTTTGGATCGTTTTGGTATAAATTTCTCAATAGTCTGGTTTAAGGTTGGCATAGTTTGAAGATCTTGGCAGTGTGATGTTTTACTGTGTCTAGTTTAAGGTTGGCATAGTTTGAAGATCTTGGCAGTGTGATGTTTTACTGTGTCTGTTTTAAGGTTGGCATAGTTTGAAGATCTTGGCAGTGTGATGTTTTACTGTGTCTAGTTTAAGGATGCCATAGTTTGAAGATCTTGGCAGTGTGATGTTTTACTGTGTCTAGTTTAAGGTTGGCATAGTTTGAAGATCTTGGCAGTGTGATGTTTTACTGTGTCTAGTTTAAGGTTGGCATAGTTTGAAGATCTTGGCAGTGTGATGTTTTACTGTGTCTAGTTTAAGGTTGGCATAGTTTGAAGATCTTGGCAGTGTGATGTTTTACTGTGTCTAGTTTAAGGTTGGCATAGTTTGAAGATCTTGGCAGTGTGATGTTTTACTGTGTCTAGTTTAAGGTTGGCATAGTTTGAAGATCTTGGCAGTGTGATGTTTTACTGTGTCTAGTTTAAGGTTGGCATAGTTTGAAGATCTTGGCAGTGTGATGTTTTACTGTGTCTGGTTTAAGGTTGGCATAGTTTGAAGATCTTGGCAGTGTGATGTTTTACTGTGTCTGGTTTAAGGTTGGCATAGTTTGAAGATCTTGGCAGTGTGATGTTTTACTGTGTCTGGTTTAAGGTTGGCATAGTTTGAAGATCTTGGCAGTGTGATGTTTTACTGTGTCTTGTTTAAGGTTGGCATAGTTTGAAGATCTTGGCAGTGTGATGTTTTACTGTGTCTGGTTTAAGGTTGGCATAGTTTGAAGATCTTGGCAGTGTGATATTCTAATGTGTCTATTTGTTTTATGATTATTTTTTATGTATGGGTGTCTGTCTCATTGAGGTAAATCCCACATCTTGTTTAATTGTTATTATATGAAATTTTCAAATATGTTGTTATTTTTTTTTTACCAGTATGGAGGTAATCCAGTATCCTGTGCTATAGCTTTAGCTGTGATGGATGTTATAGAAGAAGAGAAGCTACAAGAGAATGCCTTGGTCACAGGGAAATACTGGGTGTCACAGCTCAATGAAATAAAGAAACAGTTCCCTATAATTGGAGATGTTAGGTTAGTCATTAGGAATTTAAGATACAAGAACATTTTGATTCCTTGAAATTGGTTCCCATCTTATCTTTTAGTTTTTATATAAAACAGAAGGTGTGCTATGATTGCCAATGAGACAACTCTTTACAAGACATTAATTGATACAAAAATTATAGGTCAACGTACAGCCTTTCACAATGAGCAGAGCCCATACTGTATAGTCAGCTATAAAAGGCCTTCAAGTGACAAATGTAAAACATTAAACTCAAATAACTAACAGCCTAATTTATGAACAAAAACCTAAACGAAAAACAAATCTGTAACACAGCAACAAATGACAACCACTGAATTACAGGCTCCTGACTTAGGGTAGGCACATACATACAGAATGTGGCTGGGTTAAACATGTTAGCAGGATCCTAACCCTCTAAACTGGGACAGTGGTGTAACAGTGCAATAGGTGTTTTTTCAGAATTAAATACTAAATGCCATGATCTTAAAAGCACATTTTTTTCATGGAAAGAAGTACATATAACACTTCAACTCTCAACATTGTTTTGTCCTAAAAACTTTTTGTGAAGAATATTTATCAAAATATTGCATATTGTCTGAGGTCCGTGAGGAACTATGGTTTTCAAGTTAGAGGGAGTTCAGAGTTTTAAAGTCATTTGAAACTGAATTAAAAACATTGAAAGAATTTAAATAAAATCAAACAAAAATAAATTTTATTCAACAGAATCACTTGAACCAGTGACACATGGAATATGGTAGCATCAGATTTGTAACATTTTGAATAGAGTTCAGTATAAATTTGATATTTGTATGGGGCCAGGACTGTTCATTGGAATAGATTTAGTCACAAGTTTATTTTACAATTTATATTTGTATGGGACTAGGGCTGATCATTGAAATAGATTTTGTATCAGAGTTCAGTTTACATTTAATATTTGTAGGGGACTAGGAATGTTTATAGGTATAGACCTTGTCAAGGACAGAGAAACCAGAGAACCAGCCTCTGCTGAAGCTAAGAATGTCATTGCAAGGTAAATTAATAATAGAAATAACATACATTCTTTATAACATAAAACAGAAACATAACATATTGGTATCAAAGTTAATTACTCTTGTGTAAAGATTTACTGTGGATTCATTATTATTCGTTTGATACCTAATTTCATGGGAACAAGACAACCACGAATTCAAATATTCAACGAATAACATATTTTCTAAAGGAATGATTGTAGATTTTGCCAAAACCAGGAAATTAAATATCCACAAATATGCAAGTTTTCCACAATCCATGAAAATTGGTACCCACAAAAATAAATGAATCCACAGTACTTGAACATCCATTTAGACACCAACATATTGAAAAAACAGGATATATTACTACATGGAAATTTAAAAATGAAATCCTTATTGATGAAAAAGTTGTGTGAATTATTTGCCATAATAGTAATTATCTCCCATTTTACATTCACCTATATAGAAGGTAGATACTTAACTAAGTTCTGTGTGGTTAATTAAAAATAAAAATTACAAGACATTTTTACTGATTTAGAAAATATGTCAGTCACAATATCTGAGCGCTAATGACAGATTTACTAGTTGTCCCTAATGCATCACACGTAAAAAAAAAACACAGAAATACTAGATACAATTTTTTTAGGGTTTAAAATAAGCAGACTTTTCTATGATTTCTTTTAAGTTTCATGTCAAATGACATTTGAATATTAGATTTTTATACCATGATTAAACAGCACTCAACCACACAACTTCTTAAGATTTTACATACCAGTACTGTGGATTCATTTAGTTTTCTTTATTGAGGAAAAATTGTATTTGGTAAACTTTAGATTTTGTGATTTTGTCAAAGTCTACCAAAAAGAAATTGTGGACTTTGTTTAACATTCAAATTTGTGCTTTACCCAAAATATCCACTAAAAAATAGGTATGATATGAATAATAATGAATCCATTGTAACTCAATGCATCCATGTACTAGTAAGCTTACTTTAAATGTCTTAATTCATATGTTTACAGGATGAAGGAAAATTTCATTATTCTAAGTACAGATGGTCCGTATTGTAACATTATAAAGATGAAACCGCCAATGTGCTTTACGAAGGAAAATGTAGATCATGTCTGTCAGAAACTTGTCATGGTTCTTAAAGAAATTGAAGGCAAAAATATAAATAGTAATGCAAATGTGAATAAATCTGTGATCAGTGGTAAAAAGGAGACACTTTCTGATAGTGATGATAGTGGTGTATCTGTGAACGGACATCATGGTTTTGTCAATGGACAGGAATATGTGGCTGTCCATACTGGAGACAATGATTCTGTCCCTGTTGTTTCATAATTAGATTAATGCCAAAATAATTTAACTTTTTTGTTCCTGGAAATCATTTAACTATGTAGTTCCTGGAATATGATGCATTGTTTTGTCATTTCTACAAGCATTTTGTTACTTTTTTTTTAACCTGTATATGTTATGATCTATTTTAACTATGTTTTTTATTATTTCTGGTTATAAAAGATAAGTTTACTTTTCATAATCAGGTGATCTATATTAGCTCATTACTGCCTATTAAATGTATTACAGAGATAATTTATATTTATAATCTTAGGGCAACTTGTCATACTGACCATGCAAATTTTTGTTGATGATACATGTAATTATACTAGTCTGTTTTTATTCAAGTCGTAACTAGTCTGTTTTTATTTTTAAGTTGTAGGAAGTTAAGTCCCCTAGCTGTACAATAGTGCATCATTTATAAGAAATCATATGTTATCGATAGTATATTTCATTAAATTCCTGACCTTTCAAGTTCAGGTGCATCATCTCAGGTATAGACAAAACCTTATCATCAATCACTCCATTATATATATGTAAAGTCAAGTATTGACAGAACTATAATGCATTTAGACATTTTTATATATATTCAAAATTTCAAAAGAAATAATTTTTGCTTTTTATTTTGTACAATTATTTCATTATGTAATTTCACTGAAGTTTTATTTCATTTTCTGAAGAAAAAAATATATTGAAAACATTTACACTTTTTTATGTTGGGATGGGGGTATTTTTTGTTAGCTTTTCTCACATAATCTTTAGTTTTTCATCAATTCGTCCCATGATCATTTAGGTACAGTATTAGGGTTATACATGAAAATTTATTAGTCTTATACATGTAGCATAATATCTTTAGTTATTCATTAATTCTTCCAAAGATCTTCTAGGAACAGTATTAGGGTTATACATGTATTTCATGGATCAGCACACTCCAAAGATCTTCTAGGAACAGTATTAGGGTTATACATGTATTTCATGGATCAGCACACTCCAAAGATCTTCTAGAAACAGTATTAGGGTTATACATGTATTTCATGGATCAGCACACTCCAAAGATCTTCTAGGAACAGTATTAGGGTTATACATGTATTTCATGGATCAGCACACTCCAAAGATCTTGTAGGAACAGTATTAGGGTTATACATGTATTTCATGGATCAACACAGTACCTTAAGTTATTAATTAATTCTTCCAATGATCTTGTAGGAACAGTATTAGGATGATTTATGGAATAGTAAAATGTAAAAAATGTTATCTTTGAATGAAATGATTGTTTTCATTATATAAGAGAATATAGTATTCTGATTTGTGGTGAATGTCATATAAAGAATTGTGATAGTTTTATATTTAGCATTTTTTTATGTGTCTGTCATAGTCAATTTTTACTTTGGTTTATCTATTTATTTGTTTTGTCAATAACTTGATAACCAAGAAGTTAAAACTCTTGAAATTTTCTTTATTATTACAATTAACTTTAAACAGAGACTGAACTGATGACAGAACCCCCCTTTTTATTGGCCCATCAATGCATTTGAATGGGGACTAAAGCTGTACCCCCCCCCTCTTTCTGGGTTGTGACCCCCCTTTTTAAAATGGCTGGATCCGCCCCTGAGATACTAGTGTCTCTTAGCCATTTTATTGGAAATATTCTGTTGATATATTGATTGCATTTCATTTTGACTAAAGCAATCCCCAATCAATCATTTTTTCTAAATTCTTTAATGCTGTATTATGCATGTTCCAGTATTTTTATATTGACTATGACATGTTATTTATGTCCTATGGACAGAAGACTAAGTGGTTGTTAATATTTGTTGTTTTTTATCATTTATAATATTTGAATAATTTGAAAACTAAAATTCAGGCAAAGCTTTGCTTATTCAAATAAAATATTTTTTCAACATTTATTGGAATTGAAAGATCTTTTAAAACACAAGAAAAAAATTTCTAGAAATAAGATGTAAGAATATTGAAATGTAGCAGGTTTGTTTCATTTATCATCCATGTTTGTTTATATTTATTTTAAAAATTGTAAAGTTTTTGTTTAGTGCATAACAGGTTTGTTTGAAATAAATTAAATTTTGACATATTGTATCTTTATATCATAAAATTTCATTATTTTTTTAATAATAATTTAAATCGAGAATTTTCGCCTCTGTTGACCCAAATTTTAGAGAGAAAAAAATGAATAGAATACATTTTGAGTAGCTTATATTACACAACATGTGAATCTGAGAATCTGCATTTAAATTGTTTGAAATTGTCTTATCTTAATTTTACTTGTCGCAATAGGTATTTAATATGGTTTAACAAATTCGTTTATGCAAGTAAATGATGTGTTATATTCTTCTAGGAACTATAACCTGCTATTATTGTGATAAAATGCCTATTAATAAATGGATTTTTTTTACAAAGTTGTTTTCTGCAAAATAATTGAGATTTTTTTTTCTGAAAAATTATTTTATTGGATCTTTTCTTTTAATCTTGACTGACTATACACCAATTACCATGTCCCATAAGCATTTATAGCTCACCTGGCATCTACAAGAATTAACAATAATGAGTTACCTTCAAATTTGATAATGAATATGGTGGAACTGAAGTAAAAAGGCCTTTGAAGTACACAAAAGAACTAATCTCAAGTTGTTTTTATGAATGGATTACACCAGACACAAGGTCAAGGTCAATCGACATAATTGATGTCATTATACAATTGGTGCTTACTATGGATTAATGACATTAGCATTGTGTTATAGAAAAGTGCATGAATTCATAGAAGAATTGTCATCTTTACCACTTAAACGGCATTTCTCTAGTTGAAAGAGTCTACAAATGTAGTAATATATTGGTTGGAATTTCCTTATATACAACTGCTTGTGAGAGTGGACATTCAAGTTGAAATATAGATACAAAACAACATTGTTAAACAACAATTGAGCCCCAGAAGCAACAAAGTCTCTTTGAATAGACTACTGACCAAAGAATTCAATCTAATCTTCTTAATGTTCGCCATGCACTTGAATACCAGTCCCCTCAACAGAACTGGTGGTCTACTGTAGTGCATTCACTGGTCCATATAGCTTCTCTTTGGTGGTGTTTCTGAGTGCCATATATTATCTCTCAATGCCTGATGGATCTTGCACGACTGTTAGAGGTGTGACTCAATCTGCTCTGCTTCTCCACAAGGACATATTGGAGATGGAACAACTTTCATGACTTTGTGTAGATGTTGGTTGAGTCTGTTGTGTCCTGACCTCAGTCTAAAGGTGGTGGTTTGTTCAGATCTTGTTAGGTGGGGTAAACTGTCTTGTTGCTGAGGAGTGTTGAACAGAGACTTGATGATAGTCTTCATTTCTGTGAAGCAGACTGGATTTTCTTCCTGGTGTTGTTCAACAACACACTTTGCTAATTTATCGGCTTGTGTATTACCCAAACTCCACAGTGTGAAAGGATTCATTGTAGAACTGTTGTCAGACTTTTGATATTGTATAAAGCTTGTTGGAGTTGATGAAGCTTTGATGGAGTGTGCAGCATGAGTAAGGGCTTCTTCAGCTTTAGTTTGAACAAAGTAGACCTGTTGGTATTGCCTCTGATTGTTGATTTTCATTGGGGTACTTAATGTATATGCCGGTCCCTCTTTTTGTTGTGGCAGTTGTGGCAGACCCATCTGTATATACTCTTACCCAGGTTTCTGAAGGATATTCCTCTACAAGTATACTCATTGTCAGTGTTTTCTTAACTATGCTAGTCTGTCCATCTTTGATGGTAATAATCAGACATGAGTTCTGGATGGTGACATTTCCAACTTGATCTTCACATCGGTTATTCATTGTGAAAGCTATGGGTTCTATGTAATTCGGTAGAGCTTCTTGGTGTTTTCTTTGTAAGGCTCTTGTCTCTAATGTAAAGTCTGCCTGAGGAGAGTTGTTTCAGTCTGGTATTCATTCGGTGGTCTTGAGAACACTGATATTCAAAGGCCTGTATCATGGCTTCCATTTCAAGTGGAGCATAATCCACAGTCAGTTCAACAGATTGTTTTGGGAGAGAGCGTGTGAAGAATGGTTCGTTTATCTCTCTCCCTGTTTATGGTAACACGTCCCCCTTAGCCCATATGACTATCGTTTCTAAAGCTGTCTGTATTCTGTGTTTAACTGTAGTTGCATACTCTCCTGAGCACCCAAGAAAAAGATCGTCTGCATAAAATGCTGATTATGCCTCTTTTGGTAGCTCTAGTACTAGATCATCATCAAGAGTGTGAATAGAGTTGGTGGTAATACTTCTCCCTGTGGGCCCGCTTAAGAGGACTTTCTGTCCACATTGCCCATCAACCTGCACTCTGACTCTTCTATTGTACAAGTACGATTTGGTCAATTTCTACAATCTTCCACTTGTGTCATATCTAAGCATTCTTGCAAGAAGTCACTCTTTTGGAGTGTCCGACCATACCTTATCAAGTGCTCTTTGTAGATCTACGAAGACAGCCAACGTTTCTTTCTTGGTTTGGAAGGCATCTTCTACTACCTGTGATAGATGTGTAGTCTGGTATATGTGCTTTTATATTGTCTAAAACTAGCTTGTTCATGTCCAATGATGTTCTCGAACTCTAAGTACATGTACATGCGCTTATTTATTAAGCGTTTCATCAATTTACAGCAGCTGCTTCTTAGGCGTATAAAACGATAATATGAGGCTTATGACTTGTTCTTTCCTTTCTTCAGTTTAAGCATCATTATTGCTTCCTTCCAGCATTGTGGGACTTGACCTTGTCTCCAGCTAAGATTGAATATGTCTAGCAAAGGATTTAGTGATAAGTTCCCTAAGTGTTGAAGCATCTCATTTGTGATGTAATCTGGACCTGGAGACTTTTCTTCTTTAGCTTTCTAATAGATTGTTTCATCTCAGAAATTGTTATGTCAGTCGGCATAATATCATGTGCTGCTGTTATTACTTTCTTCTTCATTACCTTTTGCAAATGCATTTGCATCAGCTTTTCCTAGAGTAATATTTTGCCCTTTACTTCCCTCCTCATAAGTGCTTTTGTCGAGTAATACAGCTTTGTTGTATGTTACTATCCTCCTCCATATTCAGATATGATGCTTTTCTCTCCATCCTCTTCTCTGGCACTTAAGCTTTGTTTTGAGGTGTTTTGCCTTGCTTTGCTGGACTTTGATGTTATTCTCCTAGCTGGGGTTTGATTCAGTCTCTTCTCTTGCTCTTGTTAGTGCATTGTGTGTTTCCTGAGTTTCATTGGACAAGTATGGCTTGTAGTCCTTTCTCACACCTCTTGGTATACTATCTTTTAGAGCTCTTACTATATTTGCATTAAATATTTTGACAACATTGTTCCTTCAGTAACTATGTCCTTTGTAAGTTCATTTGCCCTAGTTTCAAATTTCCCCCAGTTTGCCTTCTTGTACTTCCATCTTGATAATTGAGCATTATCAGGTGTTTTTGTTTCTCTGATGGATAGTATGACTTAGCGATGGTCACTGCCCTCTAGTTAGTCACAAACCTTTCTACTGATATTCTGGTGTATATCCTCAGTACATAAAGCCAGCTCTAGTGTAGCGGTAAGAATAGAAGGTTGGTGTATCAGTTGGGTCATTGACAAGAATAAGATGGTTTCTCCTATTTTACATTTTGTGTTGTATCCCCAACTATGAGTTTACGTGTTAGAATTTCCTACCATGAGAAAGTTACTTTCTGATATCTATGGTATCTCGGGAGAGTTTCTTGTCATTTGGGCAGTATACAGAGACAATGTTATAAGAGCTTTGTCTAATGGTGACTTTGACTTTAAGATATTCTACTTCCTCCATATATGTTTTGATATCCCTGGCGTTTATGTTGTACTTACTAGGGTCATTACACCTCATTTCTTACTCTCTTTTCTGTCCCTCCTGAAAACTTCTCTGATTTTAAAAGGTTTGCATTCTTTCAAGTGTGTTTCCTAGCAGATGTTAAAATTGTTTTATGTAGGAAATGCTGTAGCTAATCTTTTTTGTTAGATACTCCTTCTGCATTCCAGTGCAAGATGTCAATGACTGGTTGTTGTTTCCACTTTGGCTTGGTGTTTTTTCGGTCAGTAGCTCTCCTTGTTCGTCCCCCGACTCCACAAGATGAAACAAAGGTACCTTCAGTAGCATTTTATGTGCTACTTCGAGACGGGCAACCCGGCACTGCACCTGCCTTGTGCTCCTCACAGGGTAGCACCATATAGATTGGTTATGATTTCAAGTGTCATAATGGCTGTTTGTGCGTGGTGTTGTGGTCTGTTAAGGGTGTACTATATAGCCCAACACCGCCGTCTTCAGCACTCCAGGTTTTCTGTCGTGTAACATCACCCTTAACTTCGGAACAAATGTTCTGATCCTGGAAGTACATGAAGGATGTTGCAGATTCCTACTCGAAATTTTCCTGGAGGTTGTCTCATGAAGCCTTTCCCTGACATAAGGGTATGGCCACAAGGAAGCGAAGGTTGCTAGTCAGAGTTTGCCTTGCCCTAGATGGGCCACCCTTCAAGGTTGACGAGCTCCATCTGCGCGAGGCTATTTAGTTTTGCTTTAAATCTAAATGCATCCTTACTTAAATATGTTCACATATTTTGAGAGAAGGATCCTATTAAATTGAATGGTACCAGGAAAAGGGTTAAAGGTGTGTTACTAAAAATAAATTGAATTTTGTGCATAAAAGATGTATTTGATGCTATATCAAATACAAATAAAATAGTTGGTCTCATAATAACATGACATATGAGAAAGATATAGACTTTAAGGTTAATAGCTTTAAATAAATTGGTTTCTGGATGCTAAATCAATTAGCATTTGTGTGAAAACAACTTTTCTGTGGTGTATGGTCACATATGATGGGAGGATGATCCCTATTAATGTAGAGATTGATATGTCTGCAGTCAAGGTCAAAGTTTCTGAAATTTGTACAGCCGTTAGCTAAAAAAATGTTACAAACATATTGTAACAAAAAGAAACTTAATTTTTTTTTAATATAGGATTTGCTTTTTTTTCATTAAAAGTTGAAGAAGTGGTTTCTATTTCCTAAATAATACTTTACCTTACTTGGGTATTTGTCACATCTAATGAGAGGGAAATCTGAAACTCAATTAATTTTGCGGTCACTTTGTCTAAGGTCAAAGTTAGTTATTTAAAATTGTCCCTTAATTTGTGCCAAAATTTTGTTTCAGGATGATCAATCAAATACTGCATATGGTACTGCAACCTAACTAGGATATTGGTATGTGGTCATATGTCATAAGGGCAGATTCCTTTAAATTTTCAAGTCATTGGGTTGTAGGCCAAGGTTACAGTTACTCAAACAGATTGTGGAAGACACTTCTAATGTCTTATATGAATGGACCATCACATAAAATACGTTCTTGGGTCACTATAAATATTTCTATTTTATATATATGAGCGTGGGTTTAAAGGTTCTTTTATTTACAATACTTGTTTTTTCTTTACAATCATCCCTGTCAACTATCAATAAATGGTCGGTGGTTTAGCAAGCAGTATTTACAATCAAGGTAGTGCAGACCCAAAAGTCAACGTGTTGTACTTCAAAATAACACCAAAACGTGTAGAAGAAAGGTTTGTGCATTCATAAGAATCATTCTTATGACAAAAGAAGAATCAGTCTGAGGAGACGATAACCCCTCAAGCTTTGCAATTTTCGTAGTCAAACCGACGGGGCATAACTCTAGAAAGGATCTGAATCACAACCCATATTCAAAGTCTGCCTGCATGTTTTGGTTCTTAACAATGTGTGTTGATGTTTTTTGTCTACTGGCCTGGTATCAACTATAGTTTTGCCTGACCAAATATACATGTCTTCCTCACGTCTTCTTGTCAAGAGTTAGTGTGATGTTTTGGCCTGATGTCATCGCAGCCTTTTATTAACCAAGTTTTACGTTGGATCTAATAGCTGCACATTAAAAGTCTTAACAAAGATTCACAACGTATGTGTATTTATGATATCTTAAAGAGAGACTGCTTAATAAAACCAAGCAAACAATAAGTTACATATATTATTAAAACAAATAAGTATATAAATACACAAATAAATTAAATTACACTGCAATGACTATTCAACGATGAAATATTATTTACAGATAAAATATTATGCGTAGATGAAATATTATGCACAGATGAAGTCGTTTGTACAGATCGGGATTTCTGAACACATTAATGGCATCGGAGACATGAGTTCCTATATTTTCTATGCATTAGCATCAAGAGTTTCTATGTTGTAGATGTCGTCTCCTGTTTGTTGTCCTTTGTTGCTGTCTTGTTCGTTTATTGTTCTGACTATTCTTTGAAGCAAGACAACATCTTTCAAAACTACTTTTATGTTTAAGTACACATTTATACTGATCGAGCTCTGCTGTCTGTTGTTGCAGACCTAATTGTTCTGATTTCAGTTTGAGACGTAGATTTTGTTTGACAAGACGAACATACACCCTTGAGCTGCAACTGCTTCGTCTGGTAGAACTTGCTCTTCCTAGAGTACAGCATATTTCTCTCTGAATGTTGCTATCTGAAACGATAAAATATATATTTTGAAAATGTTTATAATGATCCAAGATAGAAGTGGTCGTAAACAAAGTAAACTATTCTGATTACAATAGAAATGATGGGTAAAAGACATTATGATCAACATTGTTGAAAATTAAATTTACTGTCGACAGTAGCATGATGCTGAGTTATACTAGCAAATTATTTCTAAGTATTCAAATGAAAATAATCAAATCTGACTTCACTTATCAGCTAAGTGCAGCACTGCAACACCCATGGATTGGTCACGGATACCTATATCAAAATTCGTAAGAATTCGGCGGAACCATGTGTCTCTCCTTCGTTTACTGTTAATCGAAGGCTCAACAAAAATGAGGGGAAAACAATAAACATATTCCTCTCGAAACTATATTTTGATTGGAAGAAGCTTCTGTCCAAGTTTGGTAAAAATCCAGGATTGTTTATGAATTTAATAAATGTTTTAAAAATTGAAATGATTTTTTTCAAAGTTATTATATGTTGGTATCAAGTTTATTCAAAATTTAAACCATACAACTGTGCTATAATGAAGGTTGTAATTCCATGAACAAAATTGACATTATACTGTTGGGTTCTTTTAATATGTTTTTGTTTTGTTTTAAAGCTATTTGCATGTTTTTGGCTTTACTTATAAATCTCTGCCGTTGAAGTGCTTACTGAAAGGGTGTAATCGATGTATATATAAAAAAAGTTCGAATAAGAGATCCAATTTATACCTGAATTGTCCATTATGTTCCCGGGTGGTGTTCCATCTCCTTGTTTGTCATCAGTTCTGCTACCAGGTTTGTACTCCAGCAAGTCTTCGTCGATCATATGTTTTGGGAGCTGATGATGATTTACACGAAGACGTCCTCCCCCTTTGGATAGATATCTTGACAATCTGTTATCTACAATAGTTACAAATGAAGATAATAAGAAACTATACTTAGTTTGAGATGTTTTTTCCATAATATTCTAAGAGTGTTCAATGATCTTAAGCTTCTATATTTGCTTGTATTATTGAAAACTCTTACGCATCTAAATATAATGATTAGATAATGTAATAATAATTTATTTACATAAAAATAAAATTGAGAATGGAAATGGGGAATGTGTCAAAGAGACAACAACCCGACCATAGAAAAAAACAACAGCAGAAGGTCACCAACAGGTCTATAATGTAGCGAGAAATTCCCGCAGCCAGAGGCATCCTTCAGCTGACCCCTACACAAATATATACTAGTTCAGTGATAATGAATGCCATACTAATTTCCAAATTGTACACAAGAAATTAAAATTAAAATAATACAAGACTAACACAGGCCAGAGGCTCCTGACTTGGGGCAGGCGCAAAAGTGCTTATAATAATTATTTTTGGTAATCAAATGAAATTCCGGTTGGCCGTATGATTGGACTTTGATTGAAACAAATTTGGGATTCCCCATTTCCATTCTCAATTTCATTTATAATCCCGCATGGTGCATGCAGAGCAAAGTCCATATCTTTGTCCCACCTTCCACTTAACACGGGAGATAAAGGAATAAAATCAAAGACAAAGAGAATAATAAATAACGTGCCCGGGTAGGGTGACTTTTCCTTTTGATCAATTCTATTTTGTGAAATAGCAGTCGGCATGTCACATTTCATCTTTATGGGGTTGCATCATCGTGAATATCGAGACACAAACATGTTTATTTCTTGTAATATTTGTCACATGACGTTAAACAGCAATTTCCTAGTTTCATCAGCTGACGGAACATACCCAGCGGACGCCCCCCCCCCCCCCAAAAAAAAATAATAAGCAAAGAAACAATGACTTTTGATTAAAAAAACGTAATCAACTATTTTACTACTTCATGCGTTTTTTCCATGACGGAAAACCTTCTATGATTGAAAATCATGCAAACAGTTTTTCAGATGATTTTATGACAAAATAGCAAGTTCAATATACGAACAGGTGTCAAAATGTGGTAAAATAGGAAGACGATTTTGCTGTACATAAAATATAACATTATGTGTTCGTGATTTTTGGTTCGTCATATTTTAAACCGATTTTCCCCATTTTAGTTTATTATTTGTGATATTACTTACTTGGAAACTTTCTCTTCGTTTCATGCTGTCTATTGCCAACTACTGTATCCATAGAAAACCAAAGAAAGGATATAAGAAAATATATTATATTCATTTTTGTCAGTTGTAAAATTGTTCGCTTACTATTTTGAAGGTCTATTACCGGTATAGTTATCGTTCTTAGACTGTAAAATGGTGTTTAATTTGCTATAAAAGGAGAATATATTTGTAATAAAAAAGGGATATTATCGAACGATGTGTACACCCAATCACCAGACGGGAGCTGTCTACGCCATACATGTTCCGATCCTTTCATTCCTTTATACTACATTAACCACAGCTAATAGCAATGCAATAGAGAGACGACGCACCTTAGGGTTGCTATGTTGTAGGATTTAACTCTAAATAATGACGAAATACATTGGATTAAGTTTAACAGTTATTATATTTTTTCAGTTAAATTGTTATTTTAAAATAATGCTTTTAATAAGCTTAGTCAAAATTGATATTGATAATACTGTGACAAGGGACATCAATGAAAACATGTTATTATTCTTTCGTTATGATTTAATTTACTCGAAAAAATGAAACTTTCATAATGAAATGTGTGTTTAGAATGTCAGATTTCTTTACAAACAAATCACAACTAAATACGAACAACATGATGAGGCCAATATTGAGAAAAAATAAATTATCTTGCTACTATATGCCGAAGCATTGTAAAAAATGGACAATATAACCATACAATCCAACAAAATCAGTTGCATTAAAAAGCACAAGGAGATAGGTCCATTAGAGACCAAGGGACGTGGTTACAAGCAACTACATGTCAACGTAGGAACTTCAACAATGAGCAAAACTCATATTTTATGCTAAAACAATAAACGAAAGAAAAATATGACAGCTATAGGAACAAAACAACCACATCCACTGCCTGAACTACATGCTGCTGACTTGGTACCGGCACTTGAAAATGTAAGATGTGGGAGGGGGAATTGAACCTGTAAAAAAGGTGCGAGACCTCAACCTGGAACATAGTCACGACAGCACAACATAAGACAACTTTTTACGCATATTACCTCAAATATTTCTAGGTAATTTTAATAGTGGATGTTTTGGATTTTTTTTTCTCATTGTATTATAAGTATAGATTATTACATGGCATTTTTCATATCAAACCCTTTATCGGCCAAAGGTTGTGATATCAGCCCAAGAGCCGCAGGCTCGAGGGCTGATATCACGAACGAGGGCCGATAAAGGGTCTGATATGAAAAATGACATGTAATTATCTTTTTATCATATACTTCAGCAGAAGATATACAGACAAGAACTATTAAAATTTAATTTTGTTTGTCTTTGCAATTTCAGAAAATATTTACAGACAACCAAAACAAATTCTTTACTTTAATTTTTTTATTGATATAACAAGCATTTTATTTGTTTTGTCACAACAATTATCATGTTCTTCAATCATATTGTCACCTCATTTAATATGTCTTTCAAAACATGTCAACTTATTTTTGCTCCTCAACTATTTTATCACTTGCCGTTTTCCTCGTTCTGTTGTCGTTTTCAATCAAATTTCCGGAAATGCACGAAGTTGCATGTGATAAACGTCACGGAAATTAACGGAAAGGCATGTGATAACATTCCGGAAGCAGTCAATAAAGGTACCTTTATCAGCCCGCTATGGCAATTCTTAGGAATCTGGTCAATAAACCAAGTAATCCTTTCATAGCCTTTTGATATTTTCAAATGTTATTGAACTGTAAAATTTTAGTAATATTTTATACAAGTATATGATAAGTTTTTTTACTTATTTCAATATCATTAATATTTTGAATACTCTACGCCAATACGGAAATATATGTTGGAAATAAATTAGTTATCTGCTACATACACTTTGGTTAAATTAATCGGTTTTACTCATAATCAAATAAACCATAATTATAACGAGTATGCAAATCGCAGGAAATTATGTTAAACATGCATTGTAAACGTACAAAAATATAGTTTAGAATGTGGACTATAAAAGTTGTTATTTTGTAACTGTGTGGAGGTGTGTCAAAAGAATTCGTTTAAAGGTTAAAATCTATATCGTTCCAATCATTCTGGGATCAAATAGACGCGCTAGAATGATTGTACAGTTTTTTAACAATCATCATTATCATATCACTTGACAACTATTTTCTTAAGGAAGATTGTCCATCCCTGTTAAATAGTAATAAGTTTAAATTATTTTACACATTTGGGTGATTCTCCAGTAAGTACTACAAGTAGCATGTGTCCATCACAACGCATACTAATGCAACAAGAGGGTTCATTCCAAAATTATCTCAATTATTTTTAATAGCCATTTAACAGCCAAATATGTATACTTAATAGTGTAAACAGTATATCAAATAAAGAACGCATGAAGAATCCCCAAAACCGAAGTTTTGAGAGACTTGTCAAATTTTGAGTATTAATTTCAATACTCTATCCAAGAGCACCCTTGACCCACACCAAAATTAAGTTGGAAATAAAACTTTGATATATTGTCTTTCGGATACACATTTCTCAGTGGCGGATCCAGGGGAGGGGGGTCCGGGGGTTGGAACCCCTCTTTTTTGAACGATCAATGCATTTGAATGGGGACATGTAGTTGGACCCCCCCTTTTTCAAATAGCTGGATCCGCCACTGTTACTTATTTGCAATTTCCATCGATGCCAAATTTGACAAAACATGTAAAATTAGCAATTTTGTTTCAAAATGACTATCTTAACATCAACATGTATAGCACTGAGTTACTTTCCGATTTTATGGTAATATGAAAAATTCGGTAATACTGTTTCAAGTATATAGACTGTAAAATTCAATTTATAGTGAATATTTGACCACTATAAAATTTTTATCATTTGAGTGAATCAATACAGGGGAAATTAGCCCTATTCCTTTAGAGATGTTTACCTTAAACAATGAAAAGAAAAAACAATTTCAAATTGAAATTAAGATTAATTCAGAAGTCAAGCCTTTTTGTTAAGAAAAACCCTTTTTTCATCCAAATGTGCTTTGACTTAAATTACATAGACATGTAAAGTTTGCCGCATATATTTGAACTAGCAATATGTATATAGTATAACTATTTTAAAGATTGATCTATATCATGGCTTATCTAAATATTTTTTTTTACATACCAGATTTAGATTTCAGCTGAAGTCATTATTGAAATATGCGATTATTTATTAGTTATCATAACTTTAACCTCGATTTAACATGATAACACACCTGTGGTCATTATCATTATCACAACTCTTGACAATTGTTTTCTTAACTATAGAGGAGAGTTATAGTTTGGACTTTGTGTTTACTATTGTCCATCCCTGTAAATGATAGTAAAGTTTACTATTGTCCATCCCTGTAAATGATAGTAAAGTTTACTATTGTCCATCCCTGTATACAATAGTAATTGATATCAAGTCATTATATTTGTTGGAATGTTTTTTTTTAAAACTTTTTACCTATTGTCAGCATAAATGTTTACTGATTGTTGCTTGCTTAATGTCCAGTGACCAGTATCTCCTGCATATTCAGGAAGAGGAGAAATAACTAGTAAAAATAATTAAAAATGCATTGTTTCCATGCAAATTACCCGTTGCAAGGGTTCTTAAGATGCAGAGAGCATGTCACTAGAATAGGATCAAATGTCCGCATTCAAACTGGACGGGTCAGAATATAGACTGACTACCGGTAACATTTCTGTTGTTGGTGTGTTCATACATTTTGCCGATTTAACAAATATTTGAGAAGACTATTTGCAAAAGCTCCATAACTAGCAATCATAATAATGTATATTAGCATTACAAAGTGTGTTTGTTTCTGGAAAATCCATCTTTTTGTATCAAACAATGTACAATTAATTACTGTTACTGTATTATGCATCGTTTATATGTGTTTGATTTTTTGCTGTTCTTAAATCTCTTACTTTATACCTGTCGCGTCCTTGAAAGATGTAATTATAGTTACAATTACATGCAATTTTCTGTCAAAATACGATCCTTCAACTCCGAACGCCCATAGTAAAAAATATTTATGAAATTGCTTGAAACTTAGGTTAAAACTACCTCAAGCAATACTGATTTTGGTCGCTTTATGGCTTTTTTTTAAATTGTTTTTATATATTTAGATTTCCAAACATAAGCCGTCACGATTACCTGATACAGATTTTCCCAAAATAAACCAACTGCAATAACTACGTATGCTAGTTATAAATATCAAAATTAGGTTTCGATCAATTTCTGAGTTGAAAAACCAAACAATTGAGCAACACGAACCATAAAGAACGGAGTGAATTAAAGTGTTCCAAAGAGAAATCAGAGTGATCGAATTTTATATTGAATGTCTACAAGGTCAAGGTTTTAATGCGGATATTACATGAACTTAACATGATCAAGGTCAATAAAAATGAGGCCAAGTCGCGCAGGGTTCGATACTAACGCTAGTCCGAGGCTATTAAAAAGCTTACATGATCCATAAAGTCATAGGAATACCCGACCAGAATACATGTACACTCACCAAATATCGGTTGATCTAATGTTTATAGAAAACGGATGTTACCAAAAAACATAATAACCTTGATCAATGAATCATGCATACGAAGACAATGTCAGATAAACCCTAGAAGGATATTCCACATCTTCATTTTATGTATACATGTACACCTTAAAAATCATTCCATGAAACATCAAACAAAGTTGACATATGACATCGAACCATGAAAACGAGTTAAAGGTCACACAAACCCTGCTAAACGGGCATTACGCTAGTTGCATGCACCGAATTAACCTACTGATCATAACTATGACTATCATAGAAACAGAAAAAGTTACAAACACAATTGACCAATGAACCATAACATCGAGGTCAATGTCCGATGAATCTTATTACTTGGACATACATAGTACCTAACAATCATTCCATACATCAAATACATATGTATCCATACATATGCCCAATTGCATAAAGTAGCTCAGAAACTTACATCACAAAACATCAACGTTGGTCACTGATCTATGAAATGAGGTCAAGGTCAAGTGAATCCTGTCCGGTGAATATGTATACCTTGGTATAATTCTGTATACCAACTATATTTAACATAGTACTCATTATTGAAAAAAAAAACCTGACGAGTTTAATACTTTTTTAGCAGTTACTGAACATGAGGTCAAGGACAATGGACATATGTCATTATGTATTTGTGTACACGATAAGAAGTTCACATTTTCCATCTACCTTCAGACATATAAAGCTTATGCAAAGAACTACCGACGTTGCGGCCAGATAATCGTTTGTCTCGCATTCCGGTAATATTCGCATTACAACAAGTTTTCTATGAGTATTGTATGGTAATACATAGTACCATACAGGTTAAAAATTCATTGTAATCATGCATGGAACGAAATTCTAACATGATCTATTCTAATTTGGCATGGTGTAACTAAATAAAATAACAAACACACCTATCACTAATTTCTTCAAACAATTTACCACAGAAAAATGCCATTTATCATAAAAACAAAAAAAATCTTTATCAAAAATTAGTTATTTCTCTTTGAACAGAAATCTAGTAATTATAAAGTATTTCATCAAAAATTTGAAATTTGATTCTTTAACTGAACAAGAAAAAAAAGGTAAAATCGTGAAAATTCAACATCGCCAGTAACTTGTCTTGATAAAACAATTAATACACCAAATTTCAAATCAGTATCTTCAAGAATGAAAAAAAAGCTTGAAAACTGATTTGTCGGACTGACAGACAGATAGACAGACAGACGGACAGGACAGACTTTGACGGTAGTGGACTAAAAAAACAGATAAGACACTTCCGGTGATAGTCATGAACAAACAAGGAATTACAGGACTGTAGTTTTGAAAAATGAAACCAAGATAAACCCCGTTAGGAAAACTCAGCCTGGAATGATGCATCAGATGCAAGATGTGAAGAAGAATACGGAACTAGTATATATTTGTTTAGGGGCCAGCTGAAGGATGCCTCCGGGTGCGGGAATTTCTCGCTACATTGAAGACCTGTTGGTGACCTTCTGCTGTTGTTTTTTTCTACGGTCGGGTTGTTGTCTCTTTGACACATTTCCCATTTCCATTCACACTTGTTTTTCTAATTTACAAAAATGCTGGAACTTTGCTACAGAAGTTGAAAATTTGTCTGGGAAAATCAAAGTCATCTCTTAATTCGTAAAAGACGACGAAAAGTTGGAAGTACTGTGATATAAACAAATCAAGCAAGTTATAAAAAATCTTAAACATCTTTTAATCTTCCAAATTTTACATAACTCAAACAAAAATGTTAACAATACATTATATATCATCCATGACAAATGTTACTTCTAAGTAAATCTATAACAATTGTTCATTTTGGAATGTTCGTTCATAACCGTTTGTGATCGTCTCTTCTGTCTCTTTGGAGACCGGAAGGCAGCATGATCAAGGTTTGTCCTGTTTGGCAGTAGCAGCCTCATTCGGAAATCATGTCCTCGTAGCTGACTATTGGCCGAAGTGTTCCATATCAGATTCTCGCTAAGAAGCTCCTTATATAAATCAAGTGTACTTGTCTCTGACTAAGGTTTTGCATTTTCGGCGATCATCTCTATCAGAGAAGTTTATTTTACATCTATGCATATCTCTGTAAAAGTCTTCCCTATAGTTACAACACTTTTCAAATGGTTTACCGTATCTATCCCCACATTTCTCTGCCTTCCCGACAAGCAATCTAGAACTCGTATACGCAGAGTTAATCCTTTGTATCATATTCTTCTTTCTAGACGGGTCATGAATGTGACAAGAAAGCTTCTTCTTTGCTGTTTTCTCCCCAAGCTTACAACATCCGACTCCTGATGGCTTGAACAAAGCAAGTGCCCTATCTACACGTGACTTTATAGACGTTTGTGGACTCTGAGTCCTGCTCATTCTTGCACGCATGAGTAAGTGGCGTGGAACGACGGCTTGTACTGAAAATATATAAAACAAAACATGAATAAATGATGACTTTTCAAACTCACAGAATCAATTTCATTCTAAAACATCGTTAAAGGAATAATGGAAGATCTTGATCAATTGTGACCCACTCTTTTTTTCGTACGGATTTTTTGAGTGACGCTTAACACTTCGTTACAAATCTTTATGTTAGCGGCACTCGTATTTCTTTGCATGACGAAACTGTTACCGCAGGTCATGAGTCAAGTTAATAGAATAAACTATTTAATTGTATTTAAATAAGATGATATATGCACGAATTTCCCATTAAAGTTAAAAATACAAGCTATAAGAGGCGAATAATGTGATGAGTCATGTTAAACTCTAAAATAGTAACTTACAAGGACATAATAACAGAATACCTATTGTGCGAGGTGTCTGATATACCTATTTAAAAGCTATTTAATTCTAGTATTAAAACGGGTCACAGAGTAGGTCATGGAATACCATTAATTCAAACTAATCATTATTTTACATCGTTTGAAGAATGAAAGTAACCCAAAAAGAATTAAAAAAAACAATAAATATTCGTATATAGCTTTAAAACACAATATATTGGCATGTTCGTACTTTCAAAAAGTCAATTGTTATAAGAAGATCAGTAATGATATATGTACCCTTGTTGCACTCACTGGTAATGAGATAGATCACACTATTAATGACCACCCTAGTTCATGTCCTATTTTTTAATTACTAATTTCATCCTTCTGGACAAATATTTCACTTGTAAGCACTTGGTGTTTAGTCTGATAGATAGTCCATACTTACAAAAAAGGCTGTTATATAAATTTTCGTTGACATGACCAAATACCAGTAAAAATTGTCAGGAGACATAATATTTTCCGTTTTTTTTTTAATGCAGTTTACCATTAGAATACGTATATATATCAACTTGCATGCGCTGATATATGACAGCTCTGCATCAATAAAGCATACCATTCAATGGCACACTATTTCCTACCAAGAAACATATTCATTAAGAACCCTTGCGACTTTACAGCAGTGGTGGTCAAGGGGGAGTGGGTCCGGGTAGGAACCCTTCTTTTTTGAGACGATCAATGCATATGATTTGAATACCCATCCCCTTTTTGAAGATGACTCGATCCGCCCCTGGTCAGTGTCAGACTTGTTTTTAGTGAGCGTTATTTCGGAGTTGCAGAAGTGCAAAATTTATATATTTAAGTTCTAGTGTTATTCTTTCATAATCGAAGCTGCTTCAAATCTTAAGTTATGATTGTGTTTCTAGTTAATAGCAACTTGCTGTTTTGTTATCAGGTTGTCTCATAATTATTATCATTCCGAAATTAAAAAAAAATAATAATTTAAACGTCAAGCACGATATATTTGACATATTTAATTAAGTGAGCGTCATAAGGCATTAAAAGTTTAAAACATCTTAGATCATTTGATAAGGCGTCGCAACCCCCCAAAAACTGGATAGTATATTATTCTTACCTGAAATAGCTAAGATACAGGTATATATAACTCCACTGTAGAACAGATTCATTTTTACTATAGAATCAGCTGATTTAAGACAGGTGTGTAAAGAACTTCTAATCGTCCGTAAATGTTGTCTTAAATAGATTACAAAGTTATTTATACTACTTGTTAATGGGCCGTGTTCCACACGTCATCTGCCAATCAAATGGCCGGGTGTTATGTTTTTGTATGTACTGTTCATCAATATCACCCCATGTATAGGACGATATAACCTTATCACGAAACTTACGTTAATTTAAATTCATAAACAGGAAATAAATACCCCAGGGTAAATATCCGCATACCATACTATTGTTATGGTGTATTACAACACATGCGCTTGATGCAAGGACCCCCTTTTTATTTTATATTAGAAATTTCTCTTATGAAATGTGTTCTTTCTCTTATCCACACGATATATCAAACATAATAGATATCCAAGAGGATTAAAGTCCATTAAGTAAGTGATAACTAGATTTCAATTGAAACTCTTGATATTTTCATAACCCCCCCCCCCCCCTCCGGAAAAAAAATTAAAAATTAAAATGCCAATGTCAATGCACCAAGCGTATGTTGGGAAAGGCAGATATTCACTAGATAAGGGTTAAATAGTATCAAAATCTAAATGCCCAAACAAAAACACATTTATTTATAATTCCAACTGATCCACAAGAAGACTGCAGTATTTCGATGCCACTTTGGAGAAAACAGTATACAGATACCTGTTAACCAAGTCCAAGATTAATCGAATAATCTTTTTTATAACGTGTTGCAGTGGCGGATCCAGAGGTGGGTTCCGGGTGTTAGAACCCCCTTTTTCTTAAATGATTAATGCATTGGAATGGTGACATATAGATATAAATATGGAGGGTTTTAACTACCTTGACTGGCTATAAAATGGTGACATATATGGTTGAAACCCCCCTTGTATCCTTGTTTGGGACCTCACCCTTTTGAAAATGGCTGGATCCGACCCTGTTGTTAGGCTCAAAGAAATCTATTGGGAGTTTTCAGACGGTATAATATTCTTTGAGTACTGTTTTCTTTAAACATAAAGAAGAAAAAATAAGTGGTTCATCAATGGCTCGGTAGCAAAAACTAGTTCCTTTAAAATACATGTATACTGGTATATATTAGAATAACCGTCTTTCTCCCGACTTGTCGTTTGAACAGCTGTGTTACTCAGCAGTATTTTGGTTTGTAAATAACCGTCTTCAACTACGTTAGTAATGAACATAAATGTCTTCTACTATGATGTCATGTCAATGTGAACTCTACTATGCTGGCATATAATAACTGCATTCTATAAATACTACATTGTATGTTGAAATGTTTATAATTCTGATTTTCAACCATTAATTGGCATAAAAACAAGAGTAGGTACGAGAATACTAGTTACCATGTTTCTCTGCAATGATGGTATGTGCACAATGCTATATCTATGCAAACGAACTATATTCTACGACGATGACACTTGCATTTTTTTTCTTCATTTTTGGGATTGTAATACTTGTCTTCTATGTGTGTGTATCATAATAGTTTTGTTAATCTTATTCTGAAAATGTAGTGGTAAAATAATGGGAAGATGATAGAGGCGGATTATATAGGGAATCACTGATGCATGGATGGAGTGGCAGTGGCGGATCCAGGGGAGGGAACCCGCCTTTATTTTTGGACGATCAATACATTGAATGGGGACATATAGTTGGAACCCCCCTTTTGTCCTGGGTCTGGAACTCCCCCTTTGAAATGGCTGGATCCGCCCCTGAGTAAACCCCTTCTTAGCAATCAGATACCCCCCCCCCCCCGCCCCCTTATAGAAAATTATGTGTACCATCACTGATGTGAATCGATTGATGGTATAACAGGTAGACAATTTCGTGCCAATATACAGGAGATATTTGCCACTGAACGTGATATACAAACAACAATACATTATTTAGTTTGAAAATCAAAATAATTTGTTCAGTCACTGACTCATCGACAGTAAAATATAGGTATACATGCATTGTTTTGAGGCTTTAACCTAATACATTTAAACTATACGTTAACTGACTATTTTTACGGGTTAGTTTATTTATGACATAATAAAAGTGCATTTATAACCCGAAAATAGAAACTGTCACAAAGGAAGATAACGACCCCGGATAGCTTCAACAAGTCGGTTAATATAATGTTTGTAAACAAGTCATGTTGATACGAAGAAAATTCGGCTAAGTATGTTATAACAACCAAACAGTGGTGGATACAGAACTTTTCATAAACGGGGGCGCTGACTGTCTTTAAGTGGGGGTGGGGCGCTCAAGTCTAGTGGTTGGTCACCGTTCCCTATATAACCAACCAATTGTTTCATACGAAAAGGGGGGGGGGGCTTGATCCGCCCATGCCAAAGTTTGATCTTGTAATGTAATTTGATTTCTATCGAAATTAATGAATGGGTAGGTGGGTTGGTGTAAAAGTTTCATGCTATTTGCATGCATACTAGAATGCCACAGTTCATGCTGATGTTATATGATAGTCCATCCTGTCACGTATGTAGTACCAGACTGACACGCTGAGGTCAGATTTTAAACGTACTAGTTCATAAGAAAATGTGTCACTCTAACCAGGCGTATTTTAAAAGTCTGTCGCTGCCACAATCCATTCTTTTTCTCTGAAATTTTGCTTGCCATTTTAGCGGAAGCTACAGATTTTTCTTTCCATTATGGAGCACCGAAGATCACCCCCGGTGTATTGTGAAGTTTGTTTTGCTCGATCTTTGGGTTCCTATATATGTAGTGTTCTGTAGACTGTTGTTTGACTTTTCGTTGCTTTTTAAGTGTGAAAAATGGCTGTTTTTTGCCATGGCATTGTTGCATCGTTTTTTTTTTATTATCCCTTTAATGTCTACTACCTCCTTTGAAGGAAGTTAGTAAACAACTGTCATTCTCTTTTAACAGCATAATATCATCTAATGTGTTGTTACTTATCCAAAATCGTGAATTTTGGAAGTTAGATTTCCATGCTTTTTGATTTTGGTAATTGTATTAGGTTGCTATATCGTCATTGAGGTATCGTCATTGTGGCTTGCATTCTTTCTTAATTGATAATTGGCTAGCAATACATTTGTCTATAAGTTCATATTTCCCTCCAGCAACACCCGATGAGTGCATAACAAGAAAAACAAGACAAAGTTTTAGGCTAAGACCTTATATTTTATATCGATATCACGAATAGGATAGCTGATGAGTATCCAAGAACATGACTTTCAAATGCTGTTATTTCTGGCTAAAATGTGGATTTACGTGATGAAATGAAACTTTGCATGTACAGGACTTGCGTCAGAGAATTAATTATAAAAGATTAACCTGACTTTAAGTATAATAACATTTAGGAGAATCATTTAATCACACAACACAGTTTAAATTGTTTTCTTTGTTACATTTTATTTACGTAAGACGTGAAACGCTAAACTGCAGAAAATATGATATAATAGGTTACGCCCAAGGTAAATCGATTTGAAATTGGTAAGAATGTTTGGTTCAGGGACATGTCAGGCACGTAATAAACTTTACCGTTAGCTGTTTACATATTCAAAGTCATGTGAACTTAAAATCCATTTTGAAGATCTAAATGTTGTTTTTTTAAGTTAGGACTTCGAATCAGGCGCGGATTCAGCCATCTTTAAACAGGGTGGGGGATGGGAGTTCCAATTACACATGCAACTAATTTAATAAAGCGGGGGTTTCCAGCCTTGTGTCCCCATACAAAAGCATTATAGTTGCCAAACAAATGGGAAAATCTGCCAAGACTCTGCCAATGCTAATCTTGTTCAATGAGTAATTCCAGAAGGACTCTGATATCATCTGGCTAGGCTTTTACTGAACCAGACTGCTGTAATGTGTCAACGAAGTTCCCATATGTCACTGGTAATGGATTTAATGGAAATCTTTGGATAGGGACCCTAGCTAGCTAAAAAAATTTCTAGCAACATGAGAGCACCGGTCCTGCAGATTATTCAGTTACAAATGAAATACTTTCTATGTTCCTATCATAAAGACAGTGCATATTTTAGACGTGAACAAAAAAAAATCTATATGGTATTTAAACATGATTGAAGACGTAAATTGCAAAACATAATTAGTAACATCATTTGACAGGAATTTAAACAATATGCATAAGAGATTCAACTTTTAAGTCTTTGTTTTAAAATTTGTTCCATATAAAACACCAGTTTTTTGGAGTCTGATCCAAAATAAAATATTCATCAGGGTTGAGGGAAAAACACTCAATGAAATGAAACCAAACATGACAAATTTTCATTCTGAGGTGCTGATCAAGTGATGTTACTTTGTAGCTAATCCATCTTTCAAGATAACCACCAGCGGTGGTTTTCATTTAACATAGGACTCTATAGACAATACATACAAATGTCTTCTTTTTGAGAACCACTGAATGCTGACCAAGTGTTGTTACTTTGAAGCCGATCCATCATTCAAAATGGCAGCCAGTTGGGATTTAGTTTACATACAAATGTTTTCTCTTAGAAAACCACTGAATGGAATGAAACACACCATGGCTTGAATGTTCTGAATGAGGTGCTTGCCAAGTGTTGTGACTTTGTTGCCAAACAATCATTCAAGATGCCTGCCAGCTGGGAACTTAGTTCAACAACGAACCCTATGGACAATACATGCATATGTTTTCTGCTAGAGAACCGCTTTATAGAATGAACCAAACATAGAATGAATGTTCCTAATGAGGTGTTGACCTAGTGTTGTAACTTTGAAACCGAAAACTCATCAAAGATGGCCACCAGCAGGGGACTTAGTTTAACATTAGACCCTACTGGAAATCCATACAAATGCTTCTTCTAGAGGAGCACTGAATGTAATTAAACCAAACATGACATAAATGTTCCTTATGAGGTGTTGATTACAATACGTGTATCTTTACAGATTTAGAAACTGTAAACTGCAAAAATATCAAGGAAAGAGGATCTTCACAATTATAAGTCAACATGACCATAATTGCCAATTGAGATCTTATTGGAGTTATTGTCCCTATAAAGCCATTTTCTACAATTTCAATGAATTTATTGGTAATTTCTGTAAACTTGGCAAAAGTCTTCTGCTTTTGATTACAATATCAAACCAAATTTGACCTCAATATTTATAAGATTCTGTTATGATTTTAATCTTATTTTGCAGGATTTCAAAAAGCCAAGTAGAATCAGGTGAGTGATGCAATGCTCTTAAGAACCTCTAAATGCTTTTGTTCTCATACCTTTGTTTTGTTTTTGTTCTTGTGTCTTCTCATTGAAGATGTGATTTATATTCAACATTCAGGTTTTATCCTAATGTTTTTAACTGTGGCATGATAAATATCTAACTCAGAATAAATGTAAATATATTTATTAATAACAATGAAATTGCACTGATCATGATTACAACAAAGATCTAATAGGCTGTAATACTGTTGTTATCATGATAACAGTTTTTACAACATTTCATAAATTTCTTGCTTTTTACAATAAATATCAATAAAATAAGAAACATTTTAACAACTATCTGGATTTCTTGACAACTTTTCAGCAATATTGCACTAGTTACAGGATTTCTTAGAATATATCAGGTTGTATTGTAAATATAATAACTATATTGCACAAAAAAAATGTTAGGACTATTTACCCTATAATGCCAATACATTTACAAAGAGTCTGTGCAATTTTACATAAAGAAACGCTGAGGATATTTAGAAACCACATACATATTTATAAGAGAGGAACATTTCATACATATAGTTGATGTGGTGTATTTTCAACCAGCACTTGGTTTTTATTTTTGAAAATCAACCAAATTTCATGGTTGATTATTATTTTCTTTCCTTTAAGTTTCATTGTATAACAATACATTGTTTGTATAACTATATGGTTTTGTGACATCATGGCTACTCAAGTATTTCCAATAGTAATAATCTAAACTAAATGAAAACTTGGAATCAATAAACAATAAATTAGGAGAAAAAAACTTTGTCAAATAATGCCTTTAGAGTACCCATCAGTGCAGTAGCAAGTGTTATAATATTCAAACCCCCCACTTCAAAGACAATGGAAAATAATGCCATTAGAGGACCTATCAGTCCAGATGAAAGTGTTAAAATATTCCAATCTCAGAAATGATTGAAACAATTCGAGTCCATAACCCAATCCCCTAAAACAATGGAAAATATTGCAATTATAGCACCTTTCAGTTAAGGGGGAAGAGTAATATTATCCCCAATCTTCACTCCATAAACTATGGAAAAAAAACCACTGGAGAGTCCCCTTTTTAGTTTAGCTGTCCACACCCCTTATCCAAAAACAGACATAATAAGGAAACATGTTCATTTTGTAAAACATTGGACACATTAATCTCCATTACAACTACTCTAGTTTAAATCATAACCAAATAAAACAGAAAAGAAATCAAATTTCAAATGTTTACATATATCACAGTCTTACAGATTTCATAAACACAAAATAATATTAAGTGTACCAGTTTAAAATAAATGATTTATGTCCCACAAAATAACATTAAAAGCCAATTATAATACATAGCATTTTGTAGTATGATAGAGTGCCAAGTTATTTTTTTTATACATCATTACTACAAAAAATATTGAAAGTCTCTTGTTTGCTATAAACAATATGTGTCAAATCTAGGAAATTAAACCAGGGCTTGAATTAAAAAAATAAGAGAGTAATGAGAAAACCATCTAGTAAAACACTTTTTTTGTCTTAACACTTATAAATTTTGCTCACAGAAAAGACAGCCATAAGTCTATAATCCAGTTTTGCTTTCACTTTCTATCATTATATGTTTGTATAATTATATTGAAAAGAAACTACCATAATCTTAGTACAAGTGTATTACCTATTGTATAGAAATAACTTAATCTACTATAATTAGTGTGTGCATTGTGCATCCTTTACGTTTATATACAGTGAATATGTACTGTGTGTAGATAAATGCACTATTAAATAAAAAAGCTGTTAAATAAACCACAACGATTTAGCCCTCTTACTACATGACTGACTATTCGGATAACTTACAATTAGATAAAGATCAAGCAATCATGCAAATATAGGTAATTTTTAGCTATGATCACTTAATCATGAAATGTAGGTCAAATGATTTTACTATTTTCAAATGGTGTTAAATCATTAAAATATCTTTACACTGATGGATTCATTTTCTACAGCAAAAGAGATTTTTTCCCCAAAATAACTTTAACCAATGATTATCAAATGACCAAGGTCAACCAACATTTCATTATTGACAATTTTTTATTGTATTGAGGATGTCACTAATAATACAATATGAGATAAAAACTAGAGGCTCTAAAGAGCCTGTGTCGCTCACCTTGGTCTATGTGCATATTAAACAAAGGACACAAATGGATTCATGACAAAATTGTATTTTGGTGATGGTGATGTGTTTGAAGTTCTTACTTTACTGAACGATTTTGCTTCTTACAATTATATCTATCATGAACTTTGCCCATTAGTAACAGAGAACTATATTTGGTAAAAATTTACATAAATTTACCAACATAATGAAAATTGTTAAAAATTGACTATAAAGGGCAATAACTCCTTAAGGGGTCAATTGACCATTTAGGTCATGTTGACTCATTTGTAGATCTTACTTTGCTGAACATTATTGCTGTTTACAGTTTATCGCTATCTATAAAAGTATTCAAGATAACCAAAAACGGCAAAATTTCTTTAAAAATTACCAATTGGAGGGCAGCAACCCAACAACCAGTTGTCCAATTCATCTGAAAAATTCAGGGCAGATAGATATTGACTTGATTAACAATTTAACTTCTTGTCAGATTTGCTCTAGATGCTTTGGTTTCATAGTTATAAGCAAAAAACTGCATTTTACCCCTATGTTCTATTTTTAGCCGTGGCGGCCATCTTGGTTGAATGGCCAGGTCATCGGACACATTTTTCAAACTAGATACCCCAAAGATGATTGTGGCCTAGTAGCTATAGTTTCAGTGGAGATTTTGTAAAAGATTACTTAGATTTATGAAAAATGGTTAAAGATTGACTATAAAGGGCAATAACTCCTAAAGGGGTCAACTGACCATTTTTGGTCATGTTGCCTTATTTGTAGATCTTACTTTGCTGAACATTATTGCTATTTACAATTTATCTCTATCTATAATAATATTCAAGATAATAACCAAAAACAGCAAAATTTCCTCAAAATTACCAATTCAGAGGCAGCAACCCAACAACCGATTGACCGATTCATCTGAAAATTTCAGGGCAGATAGTTCTTGACCTGATAAACATTTTTATCCCATGTCCGATTTCCTCAAAATGCTTTGGTTTTTGAGTTATAAGCCAAAAACTGCATTTTACCCCTATGTTCTATTTTTAGGGGTGGCGGCCATCTTGGTTGGTTGACCAGGTCACGCCACACATTTTTTAAACTAGATACCCCAAAGATGATTGTGGCCAAGTTTGGATTAATTTGGCCAAGTAGTTTCAGAGGAGAAGATTTTTGTAAAAGATTACTTTAATTTACCAAAAATGGTTAAAAATTGACTATAAAGGGCAATAACTCCTAAACGGGTCAACTGACCATTTTGGTCATGTTGACTTATTTGTAGATCTTACTTTACTGAACATTATTGCTGTTTACAGTTTATCTCTATCTATAATAATATTCAAGATAATAACCAAAAACAGCAAAATTTCCTCAAAATTACCAATTCAGGGGCAGCAACCCAACAACCGATTGACCGATTCATCTGAAAATTTCAGGGCAGATAGTTCTTGACCTGATAAACATTTTTATCCCATGTCAGATTTCCTCAAAATGCTTTGGTTTTTGAGTTATAAGCCAAAAACTGCATTTTACCCCTATGTTCTATTTTTAGGGGTGGCGGCCATCTTGGTTGGTTGACCAGGTCACGCCACACATTTTTTAAACTAGATACCCCAAAGATGATTGTGGCCAAGTTTGGATTAATTTGGCCAAGTAGTTTCAGAGGAGAAGATTTTTGTAAAAGATTACTTTAATTTACCAAAAATGGTTAAAAATTGACTATAAAGGGCAATAACTCCTAAACGGGTCAACTGACCATTTTGGTCATGTTGACTTATTTGTAGATCTTACATTACTGAACATTATTGCTGTTTACAGTTTATCTCTATCTATAATAATATTCAAGATAATAACCAAAAACAGCAAAATTTCCTCAAAATTACCAATTCAGGGGCAGCAACCCAACAACCGATTGACCGATTCATCTGAAAATTTTAGAGCAGATAGATCTTGACCTGATAAACATTTTTATCCCATGTCAGATTTCCTCAAAATGCTTTGGTTTTTGAGTTATAAGCCAAAAACTGCATTTTACCCCTTTGGTCTATTTTTGCCGTGGCGGCCATCTTGGTTGGTTGACCAGGTCACGCCACACATTTTTTAAACTAGATACCCCAAAGATGATTGTGGCCAAGTTTGGATTAATTTAACCAAGTAGTTTCAGAGGAGAAGATTTTTGCAAAAGATTACTTTAATTAACGAAAAATGGTTAAAAATTGACTATAAAGGGCAATAACTCCTAAACGGGTCAACTGACCATTTTGGTCATGTTGACTTATTTGTAGATCTTACTTTGCTGAACATTATTGCTGTTTACAGTTTATCTCTAACTATAATAATATTCAAGATAATAACCAAAAACAGCAAAATTTCTTCAAAATTACCAATTCAGGGGCAGCAACCCAACAATCGATTGACCGATTCATCTGAAAATTTCAGGGCAGATAGATCTTGACCTGATAAACATTTTTACCCCATGTCAGATTTGCTCTAAATGCTTTGGTTTTTGAGTTATAAGCCAAAAACTGCATTTTACCCCTATGTTCTATTTTTAGCCGTGGCGGCCATCTTGGTTGGTTGACCGGGTCACGCCACACATTTTTTAAACTAGATACCCCAATGATGATTGTGGCCAAGTTTGGTTTGATTTGGCCCAGTAGTTTCAGAGGAGAAGATTTTTGTAAAAGTTAACGACGACGGACGACGACGACGACGACGGACGACGACGGACGACGACGGACGACGGACGCCAAGTGATGAGAAAAGCTCACTTGGCCCTTCGGGCCAGGTGAGCTAAAAATGAATGAATGGAATGTTTTGGGAAGCAGTTTATATACCATGGAATGTGTGATAAGTAACTATTAAGGGGGAGGAGGAATGAAGAGCTCTCTTTTATCACAGATCAATAAATTACCATGCATACTAATGATAAGGAACTTTGGTAACACTTTTAGAACATCCTCAAGGACAAAAATGACAGCATGTTTTAAGCTTAGAGGCTCTAGATCAGGGAGGGTACAGATAATCTTAGGTACAATGTATAATTTTAAGTCATATAAACACATTGAAGAATAATCTGACTACTTATAATATAGAAGAGACAGTACATGTAGGAGTATTTCATTGTGAATTTAAATTAATGCTGCCATTTACAACATTTTGGCTAACAAGTCAAACAACATTCTGATGAGTTACTTTCCACACGTCTTTAACAATCAACTTCTACCATTAAAGTATAGTTAACTATGAATTTTTGTTATGAAAGAGAGAAAAGAAAAATGTTTTAATGAATTTGACAACTAGGATAATGTAATGATTGTATCTAGTAATCTATAAATCCCAACTAAACAAGTGATGTTTAACTAACATATCTTTTACACCATCCTTGAAAGGTTTGAAAGTTGTAATTGTTTGTTTGGGGATTTCCCAGTCCATTGATAGATTGAAGGAAAACTGGGATAATAACCTGGAAAATATAAAATAGGATAAATATTACAATAACATGCTGATGTTCATTTTGGACATTTGTTTTCTATTTGGTCAATACAATTTGGCTTTAACTACATTATATATCACAAGTATAAATAAATTATTCCAATTACTAAAACTGTTGGAAATTCTGTTCTAAATTATTATTTTTGCCAAAATACAAAATAGCTGTTATTCCAATCATAATGTTGATACTATTCCATGTAGTAGTGCATAGTTTACATAATATATACTGAGTTCTTACAAAATACTATGATTAAGTAGGTATGTAGTTACACCACCTTAGTACCTATGTACTATAAATATGTAGATCTCATGTGATTAAAATACATTCTGGGTTTGATCACAAGGACTTGGCTCTGTTCTACTTTCGGTTTTGGAATTCTCTATTTTTATCCTTCAAAATTTTGTAAGGAGAAATTTCATTGGTTGATGCAATAAATATCAGAACAGAAAGTAGAACACAGTGTTGTCAGATCCTTGGACACAGAATTGTATTTTAATCAGATTGGATCTGAATTATTATGCAAAGTATGATACAATTGTACAATATATAGGGAACAAATAAACAACACTTAAAGCCATCACAAAACTTTATCATATTACTGCCTCATTTCCTTACATGTAGTGAATTAAAAAACAACAACTTTGGACTCCACAAATATTCCAAGTTTGTAAAACATGTTAATTTCTTTTATTTTACACTAAATAAACAATTTAACTAAGGTTGCAAACATAACAACTATAGACAAAAAGGCATAACATTGTTATCCATCATATTGAATAAGGGAGATAACATACAACCTCACAACCTTGAGTAAAATAATCCCGAACAAAAAAAGAAAATAATACACACAATAAAACCTTTAACAAAGTTATTTCCATGTAAATACCGAAGCTACCTGCAATGCATAGAAACAGACTCTACCATCTTCATTCAAAGCACAATATACTTTAATACAGTAAAGCTACACTGACAACATGGATTTCATTCAACAATACATAAATGTAGAAACTAGATATGTTGATACAAGAAGAATGCCCCTGCCTGAAACCTAACTGTTAAATGAGCATTTTTAGAATTTCATATGAAAAGTTACATAATCCAGGGACATAAACTGACAATAATACATTCAAGGATTTATAGGGTGGCTTATATGCTGAGAACTGAGAAACTGAGAACTTTATTATGTTTTAGTTGAGACAAAACTGGAACAGAAAATGATGATCACATATAAAATTCAAAATAAAATTTTCCTGAAAAAGTCTGTCAACCTGACCAAATGTTTCTCAACCTGTAAGACATCAATATATACTAATGTACATTAAAAACTGCTCCTGATTTGAAGGCTTTACAAAAAAAGTCCTGACAAGTCCAATTTTATAAATCTAAGAGCAGTAATTCCACAAACATCCAGTGAACTGGATCTGCAATCATTATACAAGAACCAATACTTAATGGAAAAAAAAACACCTTTGGACAACTTTTTGATTTCAGATCACCGGAATGACAAAAGATGGGTATGGGTAATACTATATGCCCTCAACACTTGGGAGTGTGGGGCCTTAAACAGATTTTAACTTAACAGTGAAAATATCAATTGCTGTAAGCGCTTAATTCCTTTGAAAATAAGTGTTTAATTCAATAATATAAAAAAGACCAGTTTTAGGCGTAAATATAATTTGGTAAAACATTAATACAAGAAAACTGGAATTAACCGTCTCACAGTATAAAGCTTTACATTTAACAATTTCTTCATAATGTCAATTAAAGCTACAATACTATGTCCACCCCCCTTAAATTCCATTTCTATAAATCCCAACTGAACAAATGATGTTTTATTAGCATATCCCTAACTCCTGATCTGAGTTGTTTGACATGTGGAGTAGAGAATTGTGGGATTTCTTTCTCCAAACTGAGGCTGAATGGTAACTGTGACAACAGTCTGTAACAAAAACACATGTTACTCACAACAACAATTGAGCAGGAGTTTATATATACAAATGTTTAAAAAGAAGATACAAATGAAGTTATACTGACTGAGAACTCATAAAAGTTCAAGTAAATACGTAATGAAATATATGTCAATGTGTGACTTTTTTTTAACAAACTTTTGCTCTTACCAAACAATTCTCACAATTACTTTATGGGTTCTGATACAATAACAAATCTATTCACAGTAAAATTCAGTATACAAATTATGTAAATAAACATTTCATAAAGAAAATGGAACTATATTCCCTTGTTTGCATTGAGCTTAAAGTAAGGTTTTTCAGGAACTTACAAAGTGGCTTTAATAAATGTTGAAATGAATTCAATCTTCATGCAAAAAACTACTATGTGATTCATACAACAAATCTTTTAAGATATGTAATAATTAGAATTACATGTGAAGTACCATTTAAATTCTATAACATTTAAAAAAAATATATATATATAAACACATATACTATTGCATGCGGTTGTGGATGGATAAACATATTACAACATTCAGGTTTTTTCTAAATTAATACCTATAACCTTTTTGCACGTCTCAAAACATAAAAAAGAAAATAAATACAACATATATAACATAACAACATAAACCAAGGATAAATAAACAAAACAGAAAAAACAATTACCTCTTCATACAAATTGTGCTGTGAATATTATTTGGCAGCAAAATCAATCTAACTTGGTATAATTAGACAATGCACTTTTAATTTATATGTCAAGTAGATTTGGCTTCAGGGGGCCATCATATGATTTAAAACCAGATGCTTCACAGGGCGTAGCTTTATACGACCGCAGAGGTTGAACCCTGAACGGTTGGGGCAAGTATGGACACAACATTCAAGCTGGATCCAGCTCTAAATTTGGATTGTGATTAAATAGTTGACACAGCATAGGTTTCTGACACAGAATGAATGTGTTCTAATGAACTTAAAATTTTTGTTTTCTCTTAGAGCAATTCACTATGCTGTTCAATATTAATCCTCTCAAAAAAATGTTTGAAGAAATTTTCTTTTTATTTATGAAATTTCAAATGAGAAAAATTTAACGCAATTTTTTAATCACATCCCCCTTTCCCTTATTCCAAAACTAATCTCAATTAAAATATTCTAATGGAGTTTGCAACAATAACTACTCATTTAAATACATCATAAAATATTAAGATGTAAAAAAAACTATTTTGGACAAAGAAAGATAACTCTAATTAAAAAAAAATTTGCTATTTCACAATATTGTGAAATTAGATATTTCTTGCCATTGCACAATACTGTGCAATTGAAAAGACTTGCTATTGCACAATACTTAATATAATAATTATAGATCCTGATTTGGACCAACTTGAAAACTGGGCCCATAATCAAAAATCTAAGTACATGTTTAGATTCAGCATATCAAAGAGGCCCAAGAATTTAATTTTTGTTAAAATCAAACTTAGTTTAATTTTGGACCCTTTGGACCTGAATGTAGGCCAATTTGAAAACGGGACCAAAAATGAAGAATCTACATACACAGTTAGATTTGGCATATCAAAGAACCCATTTATTCAATTTTTGATGAAATCAAAAAAGTTTAATTTTGGACCCAGATTTGGACCAAATTGAAAACTGGGCCAATAATCAAGAATCTAAGTACATTTTTAGATTCAACATATCAAAAAACCCAACTGATTCATTTTTTGTCAAAATCAAACTAAGTTTAATTTTGGACCCTTTAGACCTTAATGTAGACCAATTTGAAAACATGAACAAAAGTTAAGAATCTACATACACAGTTAGATTCGGCATATCAAAGAACCCGAATTATTCAATTTTGATGAAATCAAACAAAGTTTAATTTTGGACCCTTTGGGCCCCTTTTTCCTAAACTGATGGGACCAAAACTCCCAAAATCAATACCAACCTTCCTTTTATGGTCATTAACCTTGTGTTTAAATTTCATAGATTTCTATTTACTTATACTAACGTTATGGTGCGAAAACCAAGAAAAATGCTTATTTGGGTCCCTTTTTGGCCCCTAATTCCTAAACTGTTGGGACCTAAACTCCCAAAATCAATACCAATCTTCCTTTTGTGGTCATAAACATTATGTTTAAATTTCATTGATTTCTATTTACTTAAACTAAAGTTATTGTGCGAAAACCAAGAATAATGCTTATTTGGGCCCTTTTTTGGCCCCTAATACCTAAACTGTTGAACCCAAAACTCCCAAAATCAATCCCAACCTTTCTTTTGTGGTCATCAACCTTGTGTCAAAAGGAGTAGGTCCGGTAAGGACCGATTTTGGCCTCAAATTTCAGTTTCATCTGACGAAAGATTTTGACCACTTTTTAAACACTTAAGTGTCTATTTCATTTGTTTCAGTTATTTTTTGTTAAAGATTTTAACTCATTAAGTCTTAAAAAACGATCCGATTCAAGCTAAAATAAGAAAAATCTACCAAATATGCAAAAAAACGTCACTTTTCAGAGGTGTTTTGTCAAAAATGAAAGTGGCCGCATCCGTGTTCATCCTCAATCTTTATATATGTCATGTATTATCATTAAATACAACTTCCATTTTAATATTTTGGATGAACACGAATGCGGCCACTTTCGTTTTACACGGAAACCGTCGAATATTTAACTAAAATGCTTGAATTTTGATGATTTCAGTAATTTAGCATGACTTAATGGTGCTAGTACTCAATATATGTGCATTGTATTGCCAAAAAACAGTCAATATTTATGTAGCAGAACCATTCTACTATCCAATAGATAACTAAAAGTTTACATTTTAACAATTTTGTAAAACTGCTATATTTTGGGGCCAAAAAGGGCTCTTACCGGACCTACTCCTTTCATAGATTTCTATTAACTTAAACTAAAGTTATAGTGCGAAAACCAAGAAAATGCTTATTTGGGCCCTTTTTGGCCCCTAATTCCTAAAATGTTGGGACCAAAACTCCCAAATTCAATACTAACCTTTCTTTTATGGTCATAAACCTTGTGTTAAAATTTCATAGATTTCTATTCACTTTTACTAAAGTTAGAGTGCGAAAACTAGAAGTATTCGGACGACGACGACGACGACGACGCCAACGTGATAGCAATATACGACGAAAATTTTTTCAAAATTTGCGGTCGTATAAAAACTATAAATAATCTCTATTAGTGTTAAGGCCAACAGAACTACTGTCAAAGTTTATCTGATAAAACAAACTTAAGTATAATTTTTCAGAGGCCGGATCCATTGTTTTTTAAAACCTTGCTATTTTCTTTTCAAAAGTTATTATTTTTACACAGAAACCTATTCATTGAACATCAACAAACTGTATTTCTGGCAATAATGAGCATTGTTGCTTAACTATAGAATGGCCTGCAAAGTGAGGACTGTTCCATATTCTACAGTACAAATCATACATATTAAACAATTAAATTTCCCAGCTGAAGAGATGATGCTTTATCAGTATATCCTGCACTGAATCAGAAACATCTTTCTTGGCTTTCTTTTTTATTCCAAGTTCCCAGTTTCTTGATAAATTAAATGCAAACTGTGACAGAAGCCTACAATACAAACCATGTGTACTCTTTATATTATAACTCCTACTCACTTAACAATACATCTGTTGCAGTGAGTCAAATTCAATATCTTAGTTTGTCTTATAGAATATAAAGAACAATTAGTCTGAAGTCTAGGAACTAAATGTGAAATGTTTTTGTTAGATATGTTGAGGGAATGGTTAAAGCATCAAGAGCTCTTGTTTCAAGGCAATATATAAAATAACCACACTAAAATAGTATTAGGTTAATAATTAACACTGCCTGAAGAGGGGGAATATCACCATCCCCTCCCCTAACTATTACTTGTTAAATAAGAAATTTGCAGAATTTATCTTTGTTTCAAGTAAAGAAATACTTGGCAAGAATGAAGTTAACTTCTGTCCAGTATTACAGTGAATTCCAGTGAAAAAAGTATTCTTTTCACAAAATAAAACAACAGTATACCATAATACGTCCCATAAACAGGCATATAAAAACCATCACCACAAGTAAACCAAGCAACTTTTCTCCCCTTAAGTTGCAAAATATTTTTTGCAATGAAATGGGACCTACAATTTTTACCTAAAGACAGAAAAGATGACCCAATTTAGCTGACCTTACATCTTAACCAAATGCAACATACCAAAATTGTAATAACTTATCATGAACAAAAAATTGATGATACTGTGCATTAATTGACTTGAAAAGACATCCAGAAAGTAAAACAAATTGGGTTAGTAATACAATTTGAATATTATATATTGTTTGATAAACTCGAAGAGCAGATATGATTTCATCAAATGATCATAGCATTTCAAAGGAATTTGGTTATTTAATTTGGACTGTCATCAAAAATTTCAAATGAAAAGTATTGTATAGGTAAATAAAAATAATACAAAAACTAACAATCAACAGCAGCTGAATTCATTAAGATCACCAGAAATATGCCTTCTAGTTATAATAATTCATAAGTGTGTCACAGCATGATACATGGCACGTGATCTGTTCTCATGATGCTACCTCGTGATGCTTGCTGAAGCCAAAATGATGTCAGAATAACATTACAACACAGTAATTATGTCACGATTATTCTACATCATAACTGTCTTCACTTATGTCTCTTTTATTAATTACTTATCAAAAACACTGTAAAACAAAGCAAAGATAATCAAATTACATGATAAAACCTTATTAATTATTTACGTTTTTCATAATGTTTTTTTCTTTTAAATTACTGCAAATAATTTTACTTATGTTAAAAAAAATAAAGATTTTTTTTTTCTGTTTTGTTACATGCACCTAAAACCAAACAGGCAAACAACATCAACTACAACATCTAACAACCATGCAGGAACATGGAACCAGTTTAATCGACAGGAAACCAGACTTACCTTAATTCACACTTGATCTGGACCCATCCTGGACTTCTCATAAATGACCAAGGATGATACCACTTTTCAACGATATCAACACAGGAACACAATGTTTCTAACCAAAGGTGTAGGACCTGTTCACTGGAAATAAATTGGAAATATTGCTAGACTTTTTACATGTGTGTTTGAAGCAAAACTTAAATTTCATTTTTTAATTCTGTTCTTTCAACTAATTAGGCTGTGTGAAGGAAATTTACATGTAGTAGATTGCTTTATATAGTGACTTTACCCACAAATTCTACTAAAATGAGTATAAAATGAAAATTAATGAATATACAAAAGTCTATTTCAATATCTTCTGTGTATATAAATTTCTGAATGATAATGTATAAAATGAATGAGGTTAATTTTTTTATTTTTTTTTATTTTTTTTTTTAGAAGGATGCAAGATGAAACTATGAAACTGAATTTAATGGGCAATTAATATAGGCAATCTGGAATATGCCCTATTAAGGCTATTGTTTGAGCACATTTTTCTGATTTTAGACTGTTTGGTTCCATTAACATAATTAATCTTTATCTAACAATAAATATTAAAACTATTTCATTTTTGTTTGATTGTTTTACTTCCAAATTTTATCTTGGTAAACAAAATTTGATGCAAAAGTTTTCAAAGTTGACCAAAATGCATATGTTATGGCCAATATATTCCTGGTCCTAATTTTTAGCTAAACTTACTTTAGTCCACAACAAACCAGTGACCTAAATTTGACGTCCATCTGTGCATGACAAGCATCATGAGATACATTCACTGCTTGTACAGCCTGAAATCATACAATGGTGAAAATATGTCCTGTCTCAATAGTACCGCAAACTTTACTTAAATTCTACAACTTTTTTTTCTGTGTCCATGTATTCAATGTATTATGGTCATTAGACTATGATCAAGTATATTATAACTTTTGTATGAAAAAGGTGTGACACAGATATTTAATTTTAGAAATTATTTGTGCTCAAAATAGAGAAAATGGTACAAGTTGCTGTTCTTCATCTTGAAGTCAGTGTAGATATGAAACATTGAGCTTTAAAAAGGAGGTTTTCTAAAAGATTTTTAATATCAGCAATTGTGTGTTTCTTGGGGGTTAAGTATTACTGACAGTTTACTGTTTTCCTAAATAATCCAATACAATGGGTGAAATACTTACTCTGTACAAAATCTCTTCTGGTGTTAAGACTTTTCCGTCAGCATCCAATCTGTAATGTAAAAGCTCAAGTTTTACAAATATGTCATCTGATTTATCACTTGTTTTAGGTAATCAATGGTTAATTAATAAAATAAATTCATATTGTCTTTAAGGAATAAGGCATTTTCATTATTACCAGATCCAACTTGCTCAATATGCCTATTGAGTTTTGCGAGTAACTTTTTTTAGCAGTATTGGGGAGATACCTTAAAAGGTAAATGCTTTACTCAAAGTAAATTAATAAAAAAATAAAATCAAGAATCAACCTAATATAATTATGTAAGCTAATTCAGAAAGAATAAAAATCTCCTCTAAAATACTAGGAAATGCAAATGTTTTAATTTTTAAGAAAATACACAAGGTCTCAAAGAGCAACTATAATTTTATTCAGAATATCCATTTACCTGTATGTTTTACATAGTACTAATCTGGAGTAAACTGACTGGAAATCTTTCTCAACCTCTCTCGTTGCAGCCTGGAAAAAGAAATAAAATCATTATAGATCAGAGGGAAATCTTTCTCAACCTCTCTTGTTGCAGCCTGGAAATATGATAGTCCATGTACAGAGTTATTTCTTACCTGTATGAAATTTAGATACCGTAGTGTAATGCATATGCATGTTGAAATGGAAAAACTTTTAATATGTTAACTTCTAACTAAAGGTGCAGGGCCAAAATATCTTCATGGAAATAAGACATGAGCTAAACCCCTACATATAAAGAAGTTCCTAGGATAGCTATATATACAGTCATAGACTGCAAATATATGTAATCCTAGTTATTCCTACATGGACACATCACACCCTAAAGCCAAAAGAGGGGTTCTATTTATTAAGAATGTGCCCTTTTCAACAAAATATATTATTATTTCAAACTATCTTAAACAGTTGTTTTAGGTCAATGTTTTGTTAATTAAGTTAGAGCATCATGACCCTTAATAATCTCAACAACCTGGCTATGGACTTGCACTTTTTTCTGATTTTGACCCAAGCAAATTTTTGGTCTAACTTTTTGGGTAGGAATATCAGCATTTGATATAATGAAATAAGGATCACTTCAAATATAAAATTTTCAAGTTAAATTTCTGACTAAACGAAGACCTTGGTGTATTCAGTTTATTTCCAGATTAAAATAAGGACATCTTTCTAATTAATTTTATATTAAAAATCAAGTAATATTTGAAAAGTTAAGTTTTCAAACAGCTTACTAGGAAAGCATGGACCATTTATAGCAACATTCCTGTTACCTCTGTCCAATTTATAGGTTCAAATAACAAGATAAAACATCCTTGAGCTGCCAAATTTTATTTCATGTTAAACAAGTTTGCCAAATTACAATTCTTTTATATAAATATATATCCTGTTTGAAATTAGATAAAAAAAAAGTACATGTGCACCTGAAATATATCATTAAAGCATTCTTGTGTACCATTAAATTGATAAAGTATCAGTACATCAATATAAAATAATCAAACTGGTAGTATGTTTATATATCTACTTTTAATTACCAGGTACCCATACAAATCATAAGTGTTTTTTATATTATCAAGGCCACCATAGGTAGTTATCCTATGGAGAAACTGTTTGCAGAAATGATCAGAAAAATTATTCTATGGCAAACCAACCTCTAGAACCAACCTGTAACTAATTAGAAATACCATCTTACTTTTATTAACCTTATTTTGTTCATTCAATGTCTTTGTTATCTGGGTTAATTGGTACCAATGTGAAAACAACATTAAAACCATTTAATATCCATTTTATTATAGGTTTATGCCATTCATATTTTCATATTAATGAATTCCATTGGCTTCTTTAACATACAATATTTAATTGGTCATGTCTTTTAACTGTAACTATATCAGCTTTCAGTAAGAAAGACTTATACATAATCTGAAAACAACTCATGTTTAAACTGCATACTGAGTATAACCTAGAACTTTGATCTTGAAATGTAATATGTTTGTTTCCTTGTTTCAGTTGTGTTTTGTAGGGTTGCTGTCTCATTCTTGTATATCCATCATCTGGTTTGTTCATATCCAAATTGTGTGGCCAATCATCTATTATATTGAGGTCACTTCATTAATTTCACCGATATTTAATTGATGTAACCTTAAGTTAAGGTTTCTTTTCATCAGTTCATGTAGATATCCCATTGAAAAAATGCATGTTTTTAACCAAGGATAAGTAGAAATGGTCATGTGTATGCAGGAAAAAGCTACTCTCAGCTTCCAATTTCTGTACACTTTTTAAAAAAAAAAGATGAAAAAAGGAAGCAATATAAATCTTTGGATGCCTAATATTGTAACTGCTTTATCAAGTATAACTTGAATTTCACTTACATACTGAGCAGTAATTATACATTAAGATAACTTTGGTATTTTGTGGCTCCATTCATGGTTCAAACTGTGTTAAAGCCAGTTAACATTTACATGTATGGATGCTTCCTCTGGACTGACATTTTATTAAACAAGTAAACAAGTTGGTTTACTTTTACAAATTGTGACTTGGACGAGATATGTCTCATTGGCACATCTTCTTATATCTATATAGCTACATAGGCTCTGAATATAAAATAATTCCTCAAGCATGTATTAAAATATGTATTACGAAATGTACTCCACAATATTGATCATATAGAGGTAGGTACAAAACCATGACAAGAACAGTCATTTAACATCTTCTAAAACATGTATATAACTATAGGTTAAAACTTGGCATGTAAAATTGCAGTTAATGCCTTTAATCATTAAATGGTATTTAACCTTGGTTAAATGTATTTTTCACCTGTTCAGCCAGGGATTTAACCATAAGGTCAAGGAACATCAAGGACAATGTATATTGTATTTTAGGAAACTAATTGTTTATAATCTTATCAAATTCAAGGTCGCTGACAGAATTATATCTTAACAGAATTATACTGCACTGTCCTATCATAAGATAATCCAAACAGATTTAATCTATCAAACTGAATAAAAAAAATACTGAGTCAGCTAGTTTTTTTAATTTGTAGCAGGAAGTCGATAATTTGGGTTGAAACTTGACCAAGTTTTATTGATCGTCAATTTATAGTTTACCATCAGCATTATTTGGTATAGAAAACAGAATTAAATCAGGTATTATGGTGGCACTGATATTTCATGCTCCAAAATTGAATAACCCAGTAAAACAAAAGGGTGACCCATTTTCAACAATGAGCCAGTATACACTGGGTTATCCCTCACCTTGTCTTGAAAACTATTTCTTGTTCATTTAAAAAAGTCTTTTGATGTTTGTTCTTAAAAAAGATGAACATTTTTTTATCTGAATAACAAAATAACATTGTTCTTAAGGTGAAACAAGTATTTTAGTTGATTTCATTTTAAACCACTAGTAATTTTTTCCTCACAACTTTTTATAGATTTTCATTCAAATACCTAATGAAACATATCAAAACTGACAAATAGGCTGAGTATAAACAGAGAATACTTGTAGTAAAGTTTTTAAAATAGAATTAAAAAAAATACATGTTAAGCTACACCATGAATGGCAATGTCTGTGGCAAGTAAGAATTGTAAAAGGACTACTTGTCATTATAACTGATATTGACAAAATTTCATTATACTTAGGGCAATTAAAGATTTTGTTAATCTTGTAGAACTACTAAAGATTTTGCAAACATTCAGAAAATGTTGATGAAATTGCCTTTAGTATTCCAGTTTATATAGACCAAAAAAAACACGGTATGAATAAATGCACTCACATACCCCATACCCTACATGGAAGGCAAAAGCTCATAATGACATCATTTTCTTCTGTAAACTTAAGGATATTAATCTTTGTGGTTACGATTTGAGGAAGTAATATTGGTTCTTTTTTAATTTTTCCACATGTCTTTAAGACAACTTTCAATATATTTTATCTTCTATCCTTCAATTTCATAATTGGTTGACTTAATAACCAATAGAAATTTCTTTATCATTGCATGGGACCATATATCAAAATAAGGTAGCAATCCTATTTGATTAGTATCTGGAAAGACATTTTTGTGCACAAATTTCAGTCTTTTATTGGCAATTTTGACCTCCCCCTTGGATTTAGTGACCTCATAATCAAGAGGAGTTTTCCCTTTATAACAAAGTGACCATTTAGCAAAGAAAGGTTGCAATGTCTTATGTAGTATTTGCTTAAGCCTCCAACCACTTTTCTCAAAATTCTACTAATATGTGACAACATATTGAATATGGGTGCAATCCAGTAAACAAGAGTGCACACACTGAAATGTCTCGCCTTCTTTACTAATCCTTGATACTATCTTTATAGACCTAAATATAAAGCCACATAAACTCAACATTAACCAAGAAAATGAAACATTGATCAATGAACCATGAAAATGAGGTCAAGGTCAGAAGAACCATGCCAGGCAGACATGTACAGCTAACAATTCTTCAATACAACAAATATAGTTGACTTATTGCTTATAAATAAAGAAAAACAGACCAAAACACAAACACTTAAAACTTAGCAATGGACCGTGAAAATGAGGTCAAGGTCAAATAAAACCTGCGTAACCTACATATAGATCATAAAATATTTGCATACACCAAATATAGTTGACCTTATGCATAAAGTATTAGAAAAATAGACCAAAACTAAAAAACTTAACTTTGACCACTGAACCATGAAAATGAGGTCAAGGTCAGATGACACCTGTCAGCTAGACATGTACACCTTACAATCATTCCATACACCAATTATAGTAGACCTATTGCATATAGTATAAGAAAAACATACCAAAACACAAAAACTTTACTATAACCACTGAACCATGAAAATGAGGTCAAGGTCAGATGACACCTGCCAGTTGGACATGTACACCTTACAGTCCTTCCATACACCGAATATACTAGACCTATTGCTTATAGTATCTGAAATATGGACTTGACCACGAAAACTTAACCTTGTTCACTGATCCATGAAATGAGGTCGAGGTCAAGTGAAAACTGTCTGACAGGCATAAGGACCTTGCAAGGTACGCACATACCAAATATAGTTATCCAATTACATATAATAAGAGAGAATTTAACATTACAAAAAATCTTAACTTTTTTTTCAAGTAGTCACTGAACCATGAAAATGAGGTCAAGGACATTGGACATGTGACTGACGGAAAGTTCGTAACATGAGGCATCTATATACACAGTATGAAGCATCCAGGTCTTCTACCTACTAAAATATAAAGCTTTTAAGAAGTCAGCTAACACCGCCGCCGCCGGATCACTATCCCTATGTCGAGCTTTCTGCAACAAAAGTTGCAGGCTCGACAAAAACATTTATAAGCTAACATCTAGAAAGGAAAACACATTTTAAAAACATTCAAATTTCTTTATTCAACCTTTGAGGGTAAAGTAATGCAAACAAATTTATTTAATGTAAATGTCAAATTATGACAAGATTCATAGAGAATGTTCAATATAGTAATTGAAAATTATCCATATACTTTGAATTCTGGCGCACAATTTTATACCAAGATGGAAGCAGATTTTACTAATGATCAATTTTGATCTACTGAGAATATATTTATTGGATTGTACTGTAAATTGTGAATGAAAGTATTTAAAATAATCACGTTCTTGTAGAAATTGGCAGGAATCTGTTTTAAAGAAATTGGCAGGAACCTGTTTTACAGAAATTGCAAGGAATCTGTTTTATAGAAATTGGCAGAAATCTTCTTTATAGAAATTGGCAGAAATCTTCTTTATAGATATAGGCAGAACTCTGATTGAAACTTTCAGAAGTAAAAGCGCTGCATAGCACATGCATTCATATTTAATCTCTCAACATTTGCACAATGTCAATGTGTAATGTATTGAAAGTATTTAAAGTTTGACTTATACAGCACAATATACATATACTTTAACAAAATATAAATAAAAGAAATAGATAAGAATCCCCCTTTTGGACAATTAATGCATAGAATGGGGACATATATTTGGAACCTCCCTTTTGGGCTGACCCCCACCCCCCTCCCCCTTTCTGATCCACCACTTAAACAGAAATTAATATTTTAATTTTACACTAATTATACAGTGAATGTGACCCTGGTGTTTAATCAAATGTTGAGGTCATTCACTGATTTATTAATTATAATGGCATTATAATCTATTAATATGTGTGCTTACATTGAGAACGATAACCTATTAAACCTTTAATACTTGTACTATAAATATGAATTGTACTTTTGTAATATAAACTTACAGTACAGATTATAATTTCCAGAAATATATTACTGAGAAACTTAGTGTTGGACGATATAAAATGTTTAACATGAACAAAAGCCTAGGACCTAATAAAACTTGAAACACATTTAGTCTAAGGTCAACTTTGCTTTATCAATCTAAAAGCTAGAATAGGACATTGGCACTGCAGTTGCATCTATTTTAAATAATCATTCAAAATTAACAATTTTAGTAAAAATTGGGTTTGAAAAATAGAAACAAGATCTAGATCTCATTCATTGTAAAATGTAGTCATATTATACATTGTAAGAACCTCGTGTAAGAAGGCTCCTATACCCTCAACATATAAGGGGTAAGGTTATTGTGTGACCTGTTGACATACCAGGTAGTTTACTTTTAGGTATGATTGATTAATTGATTGGCACTATTGTGCTTTTTTGTGGTTGTCAGTTTGAATAGGTGCCTGGAAAGAATCACTTAAGTTCGGTGCAAGAAAACTGAAAATCCTAGCCAATTAAGATTGGAGTCAAGCAAACCTGCAATTCCAACTTAAAACCCAAATGTAGCAGTAGCTCAACTAATTACACCATTTTAGATGTGAAAAAAACTATTCCAGCAGAAGCAGATCCTGGATCTTCCTTCTTTTGAGGTGGAGGTAAAAATTTACAAACAAGAATATGTCCCCAGTGCATGGATTCCCCATCCGCACTATCATCTTCTATGTTCAGTGGACCATGAAAATGGGGGAAAGTTTCTAATTTGGCATTAAAATTAGAAATATCATATCATAAGAAACATGTGTACTAAGTTTCAAATTGATTGGACCTCAACTTCACCAAAAACTAAATTGACCAAAATTTTTAACCTGAAGTGGGACAGAATAACGAACAGACCAGAAAACGTAATGTCCATAAATCTGGCATTAAAAAAGATACCTCGAAATTAACTAGGGGAATCCCAGGTCCACATACTGAGTTATCTTAGTAGTAAACAATACTTAAATCTATAGTACTGCAGTCCACTATCTAGATTATATCATTATTACTGTAGTAAAATGTGAATTAATTATAAAATGGTATTCAAGAGGTGTTTACTTATTTTTGTGGTCAGTTGACCCTTTGTTGACAATAACAATTATTTTGAAATACCCCTGTTTTGACATTTAAACCTATATATGACCCTGATCTAAATCTGGTGTTTATCACTTAATTATTTGTAAAATATTTTACATTTATCTGGGAATAAATAATGCTATTGTCACATGTTGATACAGTATCAGGTCATTACAAACAATTTCTACTACTTTTAGCATGTCATTTATCAGATGATCCGTTATGTAAGCACAGATAATGATAATAATGCATATGGTGTGGTATTATCTTATACCTTATTACATGTGGACTGATGATCTAAAACTCTCTCTCTCTCTCTCTCTCAGATGATCCGTTATGTAAGCACAGATAATGATAATAATTATCAGGTGTGGCATAATCATGATATAGCTTATTTAAGTTATTACATGTCAAATGATAATCTATCATTCCAAGATAGAATTTTTTTAAAATGTATCTTAGTGAGAAAGTCAACTTTGTTATGAAAATAGGATAGTTTGACCTATTTAGAATTCTAAAGATTTTGTTTGAATAAACTGATGAGACCAGTAGCAAAACCCTTAGAAGATCATTACTGGTACCTTATCAAAACATCTATAATACTAAAATTACGAGGTCCAATTTGTCAGCCGTCATCACGTAAAAACGACGATTCAAAGAATTCAACTTTATATATAACTAATATAGTACAAAGGTGTAGATTAAAAATTACACCACTCAAGGCCCTTTTGTTTTCCACGTAATTAATATTGCCAATAATTAAGAAGTTCCGGGTCGAGTCCGATACCGATACCAATAGTATATTCATCTGTTACCTATTACCTTATCTGTACGCTCCGCATTTGACAGGCGCTCCACCAAACAGTGTATTCAGGATATGCTATATACACGGGTCATAATCACAGGGTTGACACTACTAAATTGTTAAATTGTTACCTATTGTAGTATTTTAATCAGTAAGACTTTATAAGATAACAATACGAATACTAAAAATAAGGCGTATAGGTACAGTTTTCAATTTGTTAGCGGGCATGACGTAAAACAGCGAATCAAAGAATTCAACTTTATTTATAACTAAAGTAATATAGGACAATGCGGTTGATTAAAAAAAAACTCCATCTCAGGACCTTTTGTTTTTCAAATAATTAATATTACCAATAATTGATAAGTTCCAGTTAGACGGGTTCAAACAGAAAGATTTGAAAGCAGAGAAAACTGTGATAACTATCTTATAATCGGCATGACTTTATCAGATGACAATACTAATACAAAAATAAGTCTTGCGCATAGTTATATACTTTAATTCAGTCACGGACCCGCGATATCACGGGTGTGTTCTAGTTAGTACTAATTAGGCAAATTGTTGTAAGGTTTTAGCCATATCTTCGACATATCTTCCAATAAAAATTCAATTAAAATCCAAACAGGGATAATACACACAAGATCATGAGAAATATTTTCATTTCTTTCTTTCTTTCCAAAATTTTTGGAAACTTTTTAATTATCATTTACTCTATAGGAATTCAGAATCTGCAGTTTTATGATTATCTCCAATATTAACTTTCACCAAAACTCCAAAGACAAAAACTAAAATTCCTGATAGCTAGGTAAATACAATTAAACCAAACATGTAAGCCTTTTTTGTTGACTTTATGAAATTGTGCTTGCCTTCCATCTCAGATGCGTATGTGTTGTTTGTCTTCTCCAAAATAGTAGGCAATGAGCACTAAGGCTATGTTCATGTTTTGGTAAGGTAATCCTAAAGTCACTCATATCAAACTTACAATATTGAACTTGACCTCCATTTTGTCATCATGACGTAATAGCAAACTATAATTTGGAAAGCTTTGGTGGAACATTTCACAAGTTAAAAAATGGACACGAAAAGAAACATCATTTTTCAATCTCTCAAGAACCATAACTGCTGAACAATAACAGTGAAAATAGTCAATATTGAACTTGACCTCCATTTTGTCATCACTAACAACATATTAACATTTGAAAAGCTTTGGTTGAATGGTTCTGATTGGTTCATGAGTTAATGAAGACACTATTTGGTGCAGCCTACCAGCTGTACATCTCCAAATCAATAACTTTGTAAATTCAGGTTTAATAAAATTTGTAGTCATCAAATTATGTAGTAAAATCTGTGCAAAATAGATTGAACTCAGTCTCAAAATTTTCAAGAACTTGTACTACGTGCATTAACAAAATGATTTACATAGAAATTAGTAAGTCCAGGTTTGTATGGAAAATCACTTGAATCATAAATTCAAAATAGCTGATGCACAACTTCATGCCTTGAAGAGAAATCTATGCAAACTTGATCAATTCTGTAAAGTTTTAGGGCTTTGTAAATTAACAAACTGGTATAAACTGGCTGAGTCTATGTTTAAGTATGGCAAACCAAGCAGAAACTGATCTCCCTGTTTTGTATGCGGACCATAAAAATAGATCAGATTAAAAACTCAAATTGATGTTTCACATTGCACAATTGTTTAATATCACTTCTTTGCAATCTTGTTCAATATAAGAAAATGCTGACATCTATTAACTGCTATTGTCTTGATATTTCAATAAGTATTGATGACAACACATTCAAAAAATTAAAACAGGCAAAAATGACAAACATCAGTCTTAAAATAAAAGACTACTTTCATGCCCTCAGATCCACTGTGACTAAACATTGCCAGTTTCAAAGATGCTTTTGGATTAAAGCAATAGTGTAAAGTTTAATTTCATAAAAAAATATAGAGAAATTATTTTTACAGTATACATGTACCAAGGCAGATAACTCTTGAGAAATTGACAAGTAATTTCAATACTTTTCTTTTTCAGTATAACAAATAATCAACAATGCACATAATTCATATGCAAGCCATGAACAAATAACAATAAATCAAAAAAAGAAAGGTCTGCAAAGTTGATCTTGAAAAAAAGGTATTTGGAAATGGGCAGAAAGTTAACCTTGCAACAGGCCACCTATGAACCTATTAAACAGTTGTTGACACGATTTCTAAATCATGAAAAGAAGCATGGCACTACAATGTATCACTAAAGAAGGCAAAGAACTCAATCTCTCCCTTCCGACCAAATTTGACTACATTGTTATACATCCCTCACTTTTAAACAGATGTACACTTGCATGGGTTAACTAATATTGAATATTAAAGTCAACACTTGGTCCCTCCAAAACAAATTCACAATATAAATTACTTTGTTTTCCATATAAATACTCACCTCCTCTAAGAAGAGCCATGGATGACATGTAGAACCAAGCAAGTTGGATCTCTTTAATCCATGGTCAAATACTTGCTTTAGTGCTGGACACAAACTACAAAAATATTCATAACATGATTACAAGTTGCAAATTTATCTATCTCTTGCAATAGACCTATGAAAACAAGTTTACTCTTTAATTCTAACTTCAAGATTCATGTTTCCAATAAAGCCCTTTTTGAAATTTGAATAAAGTTTAGTGAGTTGACATTTTAAACTGTTATGATAGTGGTGAGTAACTACAGATAAGCTCAAATAATTTTAAGCACAACAGAGTTATCTCCCTTCTTTGAAAGAAATAATAAAAGTCCTGGTAATGTAAGCATCAATTTGTTATAAATGTATAGTTATTCTATTTGTTGAACTAAAATAATATTCTACATGTTCATACAATTTTTATAGTCATTTTTTTTGGTCCTTTATTCAAAAACCAGTTTTGGGTACCAGTATACAATATCTATGTTATCTAGGATGTGAGATTTGATAGTTTACTTAGTATGAAAACTATTTTATTAATACTATACACTTACCTTCCTCTGACAAGATCAGTTATAGTTTCTGTTACACTGTCGTCCCCTGCTGAGGAATAATGTTTACTTCTCTCATCTAAAACTTCTACAAACTTGGCAGGGAACCATCCACGGAGACCGTTTAGTTCCCCTACCCAACAATGTTCATCTTTCTGAGAGATTATCTATAATGAAATATCAATTACATTATCATTTCAACCAATGACACACATGAACAACTGTATCCAAATTGACTAATCACTACTATTTACACTAATACAGAGGTTAGACTGTTTGAGGAAGTTCTTGTTACTTTAACTATATCTGTAATCAGGAATCTATCTCTTTTTCAGAATTTGAATCAATATATTGGAAAGTTTATTTTGTTCTCAGCTATCCCTTGCAAATTAACGTTTCTGAACTATTAACATTTGTCTTGCAATATATTTGTTTTGAAACTTAAAAAAAATAAGGAAATATTTTTGCACTTCTATTAAATCTTTTCTAAAAAGTTTTGCAATAATAATACATTATATATTACCATGTGAATTTAAACACCATTACAAATGAAACTTACTGTAATTATATCATTCTTTCTGAAACCTAACTCATCATCATCATGTCTTTCAAAGTCTAACAATGCTTTAGCTCTTCTTCGTTTGTTTCTTGCCACATTTACATAATTCTCCAGATCCTTGGCATGACTCTCCATTGTATAGTCAGCTATCAGGTTCTAACAAAATAACAATGTTTCATAAAAAGTCAGTGATCTTAATAAACCTAATCATTATACCAAAATATGTTTTGTTCTTTGACTTTACTTGATTTTGCTGTGAATACATCTATTAAAACTATATTTCTTATTTCTCAATTTTGAAATAGATTTCTAGTTATTTGTAATATAAAATCTCTGGAGAAAATTATTCCTCTTTTTCTTTTCAGCATTAAAGACTGGAAATGTCTTGTTATTGTTATTGTATTTTATTGCTCTTAAAATGGACTACAATCTACTAGTTACAGGGGCAGATTTAGGCGGGGGCGTGGCGGGCGTGCGCCCCCCTTAAATTTGCAAAGCTTGGGTTGAATTCAACACATTTAAGATTCAGAAAAGACCATTCAATCTTTTTAATGTTCAAAGTATCATGAGTATATAAAACAGTCAGTTTAACAAAATCAACGTGATTACTAATCAACTGACCGTCTACGCTTATTTAAAGATCTGTGGCGGGATTGCTTCCCTTAGAAAACTTAGTAGATACTTAGTCAGCCGTAAGTGGTTGAGCTAAGGAAGTACTTCTTTAGCTCAGTCGGTTAGAGCGCTGCCTTGTAACACAGAGGTCCAGGGTTCGAGTCCCGGTGGAGACAAGCTATTTTGTAATGAAATTAGTGCTCTCCGGTTACAGTTCTATAAATAATTTCAAAGGAAGGTGTCAAACGCGGAGCTTCGTTTGATGACACATATAATAGGTTTTAAGCAGTCAAAGTAAAAACAAATGTATTTGCAGTTTTTATAATCAATTTGTTTGATAATCGAAGTTCCAAAACATCCCTTACACACTTTCACAATTTCATCATGACACGGTCAAGAAAACAGTCGGCAGATGAGATTCTTTTATACTATCTGTAATCAAAGATAGAAAAACTGTTTCAAGTGAAAGGTTAGTGTATTAATTTGTTTCTCTGTGTCTATATTTATTTCTCACTTGCAACCTAAATGTTTAGCCTAATTATGTACCGCATTACTTTATGCTTGAGATCCCAAGAAAATAAATATAAATGCATCTTATTCTGATGTTAGATGTTTGTGGCACGACCTCGGATAGTCAAAAAAGTGAAAAACAGATAGTATGAAAGGACAATTAAAAATTGCTGGTAAAAGTAGAAATTTTGGTTTGAAAAATATTTTGGTCAGGTGAGCAATTGTGATCTGTCGCGTCTCGCTTTACGTCCGTCTGTCCACCGGTCTATCTGTAGAATGTTGTCATGTGCGGACTATGGCGGTTTCAGCTTGAAACTTGAATTTTTTCACTAATTTTACCACATTATACTTCGAGATATCTACATTTCACCCCTTTAGAAGAATATTTCAATATTTTTACCTAAAAAACCCTCCAAATTTTTTTAGCCTCGCTCCATTCGGCGATTTAGAAAAATTTGCCCCCCCCCTATTACTAGAAATCCTGAATCCGCCCCTGAGTTATATAGAACCTAAGCGACATTGATAACATTTTAAGTCATCTTAAGTTTGTCTAAGAGGAGCATCCTTGAATACGGTCAAAGGAGACAACATAAATTTGAAAAAAAAAATATTTTTTGCTATTTTTTATATACACCTATTTTTTTGGTAACTTACTTTTTTATTATTTTTAGGAATAAAGGACTGAAAGTCTCCATATTTTGTTATATAGCTACTCTTCAGTAACTTAAAATTTTATTATTGATCAAGAAGCGGGAAAAGTCTCTCTTTTTGTCCCAAAGCTTCTCTTTGGTTACTTACCACTTTATTGTTTTTGGGATCCAGTGACTGGAAGTGTCTTGCTATTTGCAGTATAGCTTCTCTAAGATCTACAAGTAACTCTGTCTGTTTTATATTCTTGGCTTTTCCAAAATCATCATCTTCTTGATCACCCCAAAGTAATGTTGACACTAAAGACCGTGATCTCCTCAAATGCCTTTTATTCAATTGCTGTAAAAATGAGAAAAATTAGTATGTCGTTTCAATATTATTCATAAAATATCAAATATAGACAAATATGTCTTTTCCTCAATTAAACCTTAGGAAACGGGTTAAAAATTTATAAAACACAAATCATTTACCAATGTATAAATAAATAAAAATTATCAAGTTTTCTTGATTATACATATTAAACAAATAATAGGAAAAACGTGTGGCCTAAATGTCCAAATGAAAACAGAAACACAGACAATATTTTTTTTTCATTTGGACAAGGACTACTTTTTATCTAGAAAAAAACTTGCCCTATTACCTTGCAACTCATTTCTCTTCAAAACTTACACAAGACTATTTTTCAAACATAACGATCACATAACATAAGTATATAATTTAACATGGGTTACTGAAATTTAGATGAAAAGAATAATGTGTCCATAGTACCCTGATGTCCCACTCGCACAATCATTTTCTATGTTAAGTGGACCTTGAAATTTGGGTAAAAACTCTAATTTGGCATTAAAATTAGAAAGATCATATCATACTAAGTTTCAAGTCGATTGGACTTCAACTTCATCAAAAACTATCTTGACCAAAAACTTCAACCTGAAGCGGGACAGACAGACAGACGCACAGACCAGGAAACATCATGCTCCTCTACTATCGTAGGTTGTTATCGTAGGTGGGGCATACAAATAGATCAGTGAAATTTATATAATTATATTACAGGTTTAACAGACAAAATTGCAAGCTTGGATTATAAAAACCCACTTTATAAGGCACCTGCCAACAAAAAACCAAAGAAAAATCATTGGTGAGACCGCAAAAAAATAAACCAAAGAATAATCGTTGGTGAGATCGCAAAAAAATAAAACAAAGAATAATCATTGGTGAGACCGCAAAAAAATAAACCAAAGAATAATCATTGGTGAGACTGCCAACAAATAAACCAAAGAATAGTCATTGGTGAGACTGCCAACAAATAACCCAAAGAATGGTCATTGGTGAGACCGCAAAAAAATAAACCAAAGAATAATCATTGGTGAGACCGCAAAAAAATAAACCAAAGAATAATCATTGGTGAGACCGCAAAAAAATAAACCAAAGAATAATCATTGGTGAGACCACAAAAAAAACAACGTGATAGCAATATACGACGAAATTTTTTTCAAATTTTGCGGTCGTATAAAAACCAAAGAATAATCGTTGGTGAGACCACAAAAAAATAAACCAAAGAATAATCATTGGTGAGACCGCAAAAAAATAAACCAAAGAATAATCATTGGTGAGACCCCAAAAAAATACTGCAGGTTATTATCCTATGGACTCTGCCACTTACAGTCTGACAGCTTTTAAAACAGACAAATAATTCAGCCTGTAAATAGTAAGGATCTATTTATAGAATAAATTTCAAAATGCAATTTGATAAAAACTCATTTTACCATATCTATTCAAATATTTCTGATATCCAAAGGTCTGCCACATTTCAAATGCTTGCTATATTTATCACTATTTTTCCTATGACAACACATGCTCCATTAGTTTTTTGCGATAATCTTTCGTATCACTGTATTATGCTGAGAAAGGAAATTATTAGTCAGTAAGATCAAAAGAAATTTTCGTAAAATAGGAATCAAATATTTGCTCAAACCATCGCTGAAGCATAATTACATGGTCATATATCTTTTTGTTATACATGTACAATTTTGTGAGATCATAAATGTATATACATTCTGGTAAAATTTATACAGATATCTCATCTACTTCTAATACAACCTTATATGTGAACAAACAATCTTAAATACAATGCAACAGATAGAGAATAATTAGCACTGTTCAATAAGTGACCAATCAAAATCAAATTAAAACCTCACCTGTTTTGGTAAATTATTTGATTGGGGGCTAACAATAGCACCTTGGTCAGCCATTAAGTAAGCTAAATGTTTTCTTCTATGAGATTCTATCACAACATCTGTCAAAGACCCACTGATTCTGAAGGCAATCTGTAAAATTACAATCAAATGAAATATTTCTTACTAATATGAATAATGCAAATTAAATTATAATAAACAAGGAATGTGTCCAAATTCAAACTTGATCTGTAATAAGTGGTAATAAGTGTTGTGTATAAGTTTCATAACATTTTGTTGAGGCAATTTAAAGTTAGAGAACAGAAACCCACTCTGGGACGTATGGAGGTACAATGGTAAAACTTAATGCCCCCTCAGCTATGGCAGGGGCATAAAAATACAGGTACTTAAATATTGAAACGACATTTATATGATTTTAAATTTTTTGTTTTCGTTTTATCTTGATCAATTTTGGATTTCTATCAACTCTTGATAACAGAAACACAGAAGATATCAAAGGGAAAATAAAACAAGAGGCTCTCAAGAGCCTGAATCGCTCACCTTAATTCTTTTGGTTAAATCTCTCATCAATGATTATTTTGGCTTATCAATTTATTAAAATGTTTTTTGGATCGTCCTATTTTCTTCAAAAGCCAAAAAAAATAATCATTTTCTCCTATGTTCTATTTTAGCCATAGTAGCTATGTTTCTTGACATACAAGGAAATAAAATATAAAATTTATACTAGATACTCTGAAACTCATTTAGCCTAAGTATGGCTAGAAATTGATACAGCAGTTTCAAAGGAGAAGATTTTTTAAAGTAAGTCAACATGATGAACAAATTGTGAAAAAAAGTCTTTAAAGGGCAATAACTCCTTAAGGGGTCAATTGACAATTTTGGTCAAATTGACTTAATTGAAGATCTTACTTTGCTGAACATTATTGCTGTTTACAGTTTATTTCTATCTATAATTATATTCAAGATAATAAACAAAAACAGCAAAATTTCCTTAAAATTATCAATTCAGGGGCAGCAACCCAACAACAGGTTGTCTGATTCATCTGAAAATTTCAGGGCAGATAGATCTTGACCTGATAAACAATATTACCCAATGTCAGATTTGCTCTAAATGCTTTGAAGACTGCATTTGAACCATATGTTCTATTTTTAGCAATGGCAACCATGTTTGTAGATAGATTATAACTTCAGATACAATTTACAAACTAGATACCCTAAGGAACATTCAGTTTAAGTTTGGAAGTATTTGGCCCAGTAGTTTCATAGGAGAAGAATTTTGTAAAAGATTTCTAAGATTTACCAAAAATGGTTAAAAATTGTTTATAAAGGGCAATAACTCCTAAAGGGGTCAACTGACCATTTCCGTCATGTTGACTTATTTGTAAATCTTACTTTGCTGAACATTATTGCTGTTTACAGTTTATCTGTATCTATAATAATATTCAAGATAATAACCAAAAACAGCAAAATTTCCTTAAAATTACCAATTCAGGGGCAGCAACCCAACAACAGGTTGTCTGATTCATCTGAAAATTTCAGGGCAGATAGATCTTGACCTGATAAACAATATAACTCCTGGTCAGATTTGCTCTAAATGCTTTGGTTTTTGAGTTATAAGCCAAAAACTGCATTTGACCCCTATGTTCTATTTTTAGCAATGGCGACCATGTTTGTTGATAGATCATAACTTCGGATACAATTTACAAACTAGATACCCTAAGGAACATTCAGTTAAAGTTTGGAAGTATTTTGCCCAGTAGTTTCAGAGGAGAAGATTTTTGTAAAAGATTACTAAGATTTACGAAAAATGGTTAAAAATTGACTATAAAGGGCAATAACTCCTAAAGGGGTCAACTGACCATTTCCGTCATGTTGACTTATTTGTAACTCTTACTTTGCTGAACATTATTCCTGTTTACAGTTTATCTCTATCTATAATAATATTCAAGATAATAACCAAAAACAGCAAAATTTCCTTAAAATTACCAATTCAGGGGCAGCAACCCAACAACAGGTTGTCTGATTCATCTGAAAATTTCAGGGCAGATAGATCTTGACCTGATAAACAATATTACCCAATGTCAGATTTGCTCTAAATGCTTTGGTTTTTGAGTTATAAGCCAAAAACTGCATTTGACCCCTATGTTCTATTTTTAGCAATAGCGACCATGTTTGTTGATAGATCAAAACTTCGGATACAATTTATAAATTAGATACCCTAAGGAACATTCAGTTAAAGTTTGAAAGTATTTGGCCCAGTAGTTTCAGAGGAGAAGATTCTTGAAATAGTTTACGACGACAGACGACGGACGCCAAGTGATGGCATAAGCTCACTTGTCCCTTCGGGACAGGTGAGCTAAAAACAGCAACTTAAATTGCACCAAAAAAACAAAAATATCACTAGTGGGTTAATGATAAAACACACAATGACCTTCTATCTTATAAACATTTTGGTTACATACCTCTATTAGTTCATCCACATCTTGGACATCACCAGGTACATCTGACAGAGAATTAAATATCTGGGCTGAGTTATCTAAAGACTTCAATTCTGTTTCCTGGACAGAAAAAAAAACAACCATTAGGTAAAAAATAGTGGATATATTAGACATATTGTTTACTGATTCACTGAGGGTATATTATACATGATGTTACCTGATTCACTGATAGGATACTATTCATGCTGTTTATAATTATTGAAAATGACACATGTTAACTGACCAACAGTGGGAATTTCATACATGCTGTTTACTGATTCACTAAGGGTATATTATTCATGATGCTATCTGTCTCACTGTTGGGATATTATAGATGCTATTTACTGATTCAACTTTGGGATATACAAGCTACTTACTTATAGACTTTAGGTATTTTTAAGTTGATTCATATTCAATGTTAATTGATTTATTATGAAGAGATTGGTTAATTGATGACTTCTTAAAATACAGCATCAAAAAAGTTCAGAACATCAAAATTAATATCATTATACTTTAAATATGCCTCAAATGTGGGTGGTCATAGGATCAAACCAAGTAGCCCAGGCCTCAAATGTGGGTGGTCATAGGATCAAACCAAGTAGCCCAGGCCTCAAAAGTGGGTGGTCATAGGATCAAACCAAGTAGCCCAGGCCTCAAATGTGGGTGGTCATAGGATCAAACCAAGTAGCCCAGGCCTCAAATGTGGGTGGTCATAGGATCAAACCAAGTAGCCCAGGCCTCAAATGTGGGTGGTCGTAGGATCAAACCCAGTAGCCCAGACCTCAAATGTGGGTGGTCATAGGATCAAACGGAGTAGCCCAGGCCTCAAATGAGGGTGGTCGTAGGATCAAACCGAGTAGCCCAGGCCTCAAATGTGGGTGGTCGTAGGATCAAACCGAGTAGCCCAGGCCTCAAATGTGGGTGGTCATAGGATCAAACCGAGTAGCCCAGGCCTCAAATGTGGGTGGTCGTAGGATCAAACCGAGTAGCCCAGGCCTCAAATGTGGGTGGTCGTAGGATCAAACTGAGTAGCCCAGGCCTCAAATGTGGATGGTCCAAGTATCAAACCGAGTAGCCCAGGCCTCAAATGTGGGTGGTCATAGGATCAAACCCAGTAGCCCAGACCTCAAATGTGGGTGGTCGTAGGATCAAACCGAGTAGCCCAGGCCTCAAATGTGGGTGGTCGTAGGATCAAACCGAGTAGCCCAGGCCTCAAATGTGGGTGGTTGTAGGATCAAACCGAGTAGCCCAGGCCTCAAATGTGGGTGGTCGTAGGATCAAACCGAGTAGCCCAGGCCTCAAATGTGGATGGTCCAAGTGGCTCAATATCTTTAATTGTTTTTCCATAGGCGATAATGGTAACGTTTTTTCCTGTAGCTCAGTCCATATCGTAAACTTGGATAAGTATGATAGCTCGTTTCGAAGCTGTGACATTTTCACATATGTGGTTAAATTTTCGGGGTACGAAGTGAGATTACTTTTTCCGTAAATTAGCAAACCCCGAACATCCTTTTGTGATGCGGCTCCTTGTGGTAAAATATCCCCTTTTTAACACAATAAGTTCTTTGAAAATTTAATACTTTGAACACATTCAATAGCTCCATAGTTTTTACACATTTATTCTATGTTCCTCTACTTTCTTAATCACCACAAATAATTAAGTTCAGTCATTTGTTAAAAATAGAAACATGTCCAATATCACTACACAGAGATTTTTTCTTTACACGTGACTTTTGAGTTCCTCATTTCAAGGCGCATTAGGGATGTTGTCCCATATTGCAATCCATAGTTCTGATTTTTCCAAATATTTTTATGTGATCTTCATCGGTATGACATTCTGAATAAATCTGTGTATTTTTGTCCATTTCTGAAAAAAAATAAAGTTGTTTCAGCACTATAAGGCAATGACACTTTTATCGCTATATTTATTTATTTTGAATACAAAGTGTATGCATAATTAATTTCTTACAGTATACCTTCACTAGTCAAAAGAAGGACAAAACATCTGAATGTAACCTTAAATTACAACACACAGACCCTGTTAAAGCATTCAATAAAATTTTCTGGTGCCTAAAAGTGCATTTTGACAGAGAAATTATGCAAAAATGAAGATTTCATAAAAAAAACACCAAAATACTTAATTATTCCAGCCAGTGGAAACCTGGTATTTTATACTGTAGAAACCACTATAAACTACTGTAAAAGTCATTTGAATCATATAATTAGAGTGCAATGAAGTGCAAATTTTCAAAACTTGTTCTTTCACATAATTGTATTTGAGAAAAAATGTTTTTTACATGTATTTCAGTGAAAATCTTTTATCAGTGAGATATCGGCATGAGGTTTTAAAGGAAACGTTGTGACATCACACGTAATATGGCGTCATTAAATAACGACATATCAAAATAATGCTAATTATAGTTTGCAGTGTTACATGAGGAACAGTTGCCGCAAGGTTTAACTTAAAATATGGAGTCGAAAAGATCAGTAACCAAGCATTTTCATTTAATGCCAAGACCATAGCAACAGTTTTCATATCAGTATATTTTTAACATACCGACTGTAATTTGAATTGCATAAATACCATAAATAAACAATTTAGAGCTTGCCAAATAAAACAAAATGCTTACCAGTTATTCAGGACCTTTAAAAACCTCTAGTTTGTCATCTCAGGTTAAAAAGTAATGATATGTCTGGAACTGAAATAAGACAAAAAAATTACTCAGGCTGTGTTATTATTTGGTTTAAATACATATTAAGTATTATTGAGAGAGCAAAAATCAAATTCTTGAACGTTTTATCGCAAAGAAAGAAAAATGCTTCTCCCTTTTTGCTTATCAACCTTCATTTAAATCTTTTATATTAGAAGCAACGAGTGGTAGCTAACTAGCTTAATAGTTGAAAAGGTGCAGCAATATTGTTTTCGAAAGGTTTGTTGACCCTCCCCCTTTTTCACTGAGAAAAGACAATATCTTGTGATTTGCTAGTGTGCATTACAAATAATAATTCATGATTTCTTTAATACATGTACATGTTTGTCTGTTTATTAACTGCATATGATATCTACTGACTGACCATGGGTCAAATTATTGGATAAAAGCACATGATGATGATGTATTTCACTTTACTCGTATGGAGTGTGTTATCTCCCTTGATTATCAGTTATTCCTGTAAACCGGAGTGATAATTACATAACAAAGACTGTATTGTGTCATGTTTACTTACAGATAAAACTATTATGTTAGTTCATGCCTTTTTCAATTCATAAACAAATTCCTTTCGGATCTCTCGGGGGTGTAAACAAAGTTAGAATTGTGCCTAAAAAAAGTGTTCAGCCCCGTGCCTGCAATGCTTTCTAAAAGCGAAAAATTCATTGAGTATCTGCTGGTATTTATCTATAATGGTTATCTGAAATCATCTGGCATATCTAGGTATAAATAAAAAAATACTTACCATCATTTTCACAATTTTCCCGGGGGTACAAGGTGAAATCATCCATAGATCACTCTGGAAACTTCTGATTTATCTTTTTGTAAATTGGCTCAATATCTTTAATTGTTTTTCCATAGGCGATAATGGTAACGTTTTTTCCTGTAGCTCAGTCCATATCGTAAACTTGGATATGTATGATAGCTCGTTTCGAAGCTGTGACATTTTCACATATGTGGTTAAATTTTCGGGGTACGAAGTGAGATTACTTTTTCCGTAAATTAGCAAACCCCGAACATCCTTTTGTGATGCGGCTCCTTGTGGTAAAATATCCCCTTTTTAACACAATAAGTTCTTTGAAAATTTAATACTTTGAACACATTCAATAGCTCCATAGTTTTTACACATTTATTCTATGTTCCTCTACTTTCTTAATCACCACAAATAATTAAGTTCAGTCATTTGTTAAAAATAGAAACATGTCCAATATCACTACACAGAGATTTTTTCTTTACACGTGACTTTTGAGTTCCTCATTTCAAGGCGCATTAGGGATGTTGTCCCAAGTATCAAACCGAGTAGCCCAGGCCTCAAATGTGGGTGGTCGTAGGATCAAACCAAGTAGCCCAGGCCTCAAATGTGGGTGGTCGTAGGATCAAACCAAGTAGCCAAGGCCTCAAATGTGGGTGGTCGCAGGATCAAACCCAGTAGCCCAGGCCTCAAATGAGGGTGGTCGTAGGATCAAACCAAGTAGCCCAGGCCTTAAATGTGGGTGGTCGTAGGATCAAACCGAGTAGCCCAGGCCTCAAATGTGGGTGATCGTAGGATCAAACCGAGTAGCCCAGGCCTCAAATGTGGGTGGACATAGGATCCAACCGAGTAGCCATGCCTTAAATGTGGGTGGACGTAGGATCAAACCAAGTAGCCCAGGCCTCAAATAGGGTGGTTGTAGGATCAAACCAAGTAGCCCAGGCCTCAAATAGGGTGGTCATAGGATCAAACCAAGTAGTTCAGGCCTCAAATGTGGGTGGTCGTAGGATAAACTGAGTAGCCCAGGCCTCAAATGTGGGCGGTTGTAGGATCAAACCAAGTAGCCCAGGCCTCAAATGTGGATGGTCGTAGGATCAAACCGAGTAGCCCAGGCCTCAAATGAGGGTGGTCGTAAGATCAAACCGAGTAGCCCAGGCCTCAAATGAGGGTGGTCGTAAGATCAAACCAAGTAGCCCAGGCCTCAAATGTGGATGGTCGTAGGATCAAACCAAGTAGCCCAGGCCTCAAATGTGGGTGGTCGTAGGATAAACTGAGTAGCCCAGGCCTCAAATGTGGGTGGTCGTACATTGTAGGATCAAACCAAGTAGCCCAGGCCTTAAATGTGGGAGGTTGTAGCATCAAACCGACACCGAGGTCAAACCAGCAGTTAAAATTGGCATTTGCTGCATCTGCATTTAGCATGCAGAATAAAGAAATAAGAGTTAGAATGTTAAGTTAGTGTATCATGTTTTCCTGTTACCTTGTGAACTAGCATGTTAATAATTCTGTTGTGTTCTGGGTTCATATTCATACGACATTGACAAGTTCTTTTCCTGAGAGTACATTAAATCTAACATTGGACATGAAACAGCCATCCATCATATTTTAAATGTATTAGTTCACAGGGTAAGTCTGAGGGAAGACATACCACCTATGGTAATATAATGACTCTACAATACCAAAAAGACTTACTCCCAAGTGTGATGTGTTTTGCAGAGATGCAGGAAAAACCCCACTTTAAAGAGCTGGTAAAACCTTGCATATTTTTGATAACACAACCTTCCAAACTTGGAAGCTAAAATGCTACCAGTAGACCATGCAGAGATACTTTATTCTTACATGCTATTATTACCTTCATTTTCAACATGCCCATTGTCATTTGAAAGACAATTGTAGATCCTTCATTAAAGAACATATCCCAGATCCTGAGTAAAACTTTCATATGTACCACACTGGCAAACAGGGTTAGAAACCAATGCAAACTGATTAATGATAACTCTGAAATGTAACATGCTGGTTAGTATACATCATACACTGCAAGCAATTGTTATTTCCTAAATACATTCAAACCAACTTATTTAGGGTGGAACTTGGTTGTGTTAAAAACTAGGTTAAGTCAAGGTATAAACTCCTGATAAAATCTCTCATTTGTAAAATCAATTTTTTACTCAGATGAGTCAAACTTGGTAAAAAAAGGTATTAACTTTAAGTAAATTTTAAGTGCTCGATAAAAATTGGAAAATAATAAAACCCTAAATTTGTTGAACTTCAAAGTAAGGGAGCATTAGGAATAACTGTGTTTTTAGTTTTGAAATACTGGCATATATTCAAGTACCCAATTTTGAACATTAAACATACAAATATTTTCACTGAAAAACACACAATGACTGTTATCATATATGGCAAATAGTTATGTTATGTCGCTTAGATTTATCAAGGTTTGATTATATCTAAATCTAGCACATGCACAATGAACATTCAGTACTTGAAATATTGTAATCAAAATTACAATTGCATAGATAGTAGACAATACATAATTACTGAAGCAGGAAAATACCTAGAAACGAAGTAAAAAATAAAGGGAAGATTAAATATTTAAGGAAATGAAGAAATGGTCTGATTAGTACTTCAAAATGAAGTATAGATCTACAATAACCAGCTGTCTCAAAAATAATTCGAATTAGCATGGAGTCTTATTAAATCCTTTCAGTTGATGATTATATTTACCAATGTCATGTTCTTTGAGGACTAAGTCTAAATCGGGTAAGTAGTTTATAAGTATCTGCCTCAAAACTTTCTGATCAGCCTGAAAATAAAGTATCGTTAGCAATTAATGGTTAGCTTTATAGTGATAACAAACATTCAGGCAATAAAAGGAAGTCACAAATTTACAATACAAGATCCTCTTATAAATACACCAAGCTTCTCATTCTTGGCCATACTTCTTATTAGAATAAGAATGAAACTTGTGACTTTAGATTCATTAAGAATCATTGAAAATGCAATCGTACAAGGCATGCCATCATCATATTGGTTGCTGTAACACTCCATTTAAATGCATATATGCAATGTACTTAAATTCAAAATTCAATTCCATAAGTTTGTAATAAAGATTTGTCATTTTATGATGAATGACATTGACTAACCAATTGACGTTCCATGGATTACCAATGCTCAGATAAACAGATGCTTATCCATATATCAATAATGGAATGTTATATTATACATACCTGTATACCAATCAAGGTATGTGAATAATATGATGCAGGTAACAAATCTTCTATGATTGAACACATCATCCAAAATGCATCCTCTTCTTCCATAAACAGTAACAGAGAGGCTGCAATCTACAAAACAAAGCATATTGATTAATGTAGTAATAACGTTAGATTTTGGTTCACTATAAAAGAAAGAACCATGAAAATGAGATCAAGGACAATGTACCTACAAGGCTACAACAGACAGAAACTTTGTAACATAAGGTATTTTCATAAACGGTATGAAGCATATAGGTCTTTCACCTTCTGAAAAATAAAAGCTTTATACAAATAGTTTATGGTGCCCAAGGCCAGATAGTAATACCTATATATCTCTATATAAGAGGGCAATGATAATATTCTTTACAATTAGAAACAGAATAATTCAAGTCAACAAAATACTTCAGTTTCTCCAAAGTATCCAATGCCTGAATATATATCTATGCTAGCATAAAAAAAATGTACTGTAAGCTGTTTTTTGCTTACTATACCTATGCTTAATGATTTTCTGCAAATAGGACATAAAACATCAGAAGAAATGAAAATGTAACAGATTTTTTTGAAAAACTAGATAAAGCTCATATGAAGAATCCTTTAATTTAAGTTGATGAGTAAAAAGTACTTTTTACAAATAGAAAGAGAGAAAAACATAATAAATTCCCTCTTTTTGAACAGGGTGTTACAACTTACCACTCCAGTCCCTTGACAGTACCCAATATCTGGGTATAACCATGCTAGTCCACGCAACACTCTTCTTAACCTAGGTATCCCTGTACCATGTATGTTACAGAAACAGGCATTACTGGGCATTGTTCTCAGCAAGTCCTGAAAATCAAATGTAACATTCATTATTAATTAAATAGAGATTATCAGGATCTACCACACATTTCATAATCCCTTAATGACAAAAATATTGAATAAATAAACACAACCATTGATGATCTGATGTTGCTCGGTATTTTTCTAAATATGGCAATGTATGAGCTGCCTTGGATAGAAATGATCTAATGCAAGTGCACATATACATTTTGTACATGTGTAAGACTTTGATTGATTTTGAAACATTCAAATACGAAATAGAAGATGAATGTTATTCTGTGTTGTTACTGTTCGTAACTGTTGTAGGGTTCTTATAAAAACTTAGATTTAAAAAAATCACAGATTTTAAATAAGATTTTTTTTTTCAATCAAAAATGAGTTAAATGATGTATTGGTATTCATTTGCATAAAGTCATTTTTAATCTGATGCAGCTTATATATAAATATAAAGATTTCATTTGTGCATCGTCTCATTGGCAATAATACTTCTCATTTCTATTTCAGTACAGAAAAAAAACACTTAATTCTTTGATAGCTGGGAAATACACAATAATAAACAATATTGTATTCTAAAAGCGTCCTTGTAAAAATAAAGACATGGCTGTGATTTGTATTATACCTTTTCAATTTGTTTTGATGTCATCAAATGGTCATTAGAACTAGCTTTGACAATATCTTTATATGAAAGATCTGATTTTTCTTTCTTCTCCTGGGCTCCAGAAAGTCTCATCCAAATCTGTGGTCGTAATGAGTGGGGGATACCCAACCTAACCATGCTCTTCAGTTTATCCGATCTTGGTAATCTTGATTCAACCTGTGTTAAAAACAATCAACACTTACTTATGGATAAAATTAGTAATTACTTGATGATTCAGTTGGTTTAATTTCATAATTACAAAGTGTTTAATTTTAAACAAATAGTGTTCTGGTGCAAATAAAAAATACAGAGGCGGATTTATGGGGCCAAACCCCCCCCCCCCCCTTTTTAGAGAAAAATTTATATAGGGAATCACTAAAGCGTGATGGGATTGGGCCCGCTCTTAGGCAGCCAGCTTCCCCCCACATATAAAATTTCTAGATCAGCCACTGAAATATCTTTGAACAATGTATATGGTCAGTTTTCAGCATTTTCTAAGGGCATCCAAAAACATTTCCAGACAATATCGTAAAACCTGCTACTGGCATGTTTTTTTTTTATTTCAATCAAACATTTAATTCTTTTTAGATAAAGAATTTTATCTGGACATAAAATTGTATGAAGCCCAGAAGTGCTTCATACTAAAAATGTGCACAACATCAAAGCTTTTAAAACCATAAAAAATTTAAAAAGAAATCTTCAACTCTTTTTTCACATTCTTATGATATACACAATACATTTTTACAACGATATAATTTAGATTTATATCAAGCTTTTGCGTTTGTTTTAATGTTATCATGGATACAAAAGCATGCTCAGAAAAATGTTTCAAGAAACTAGACTAGCACTTAACCAGATGCTCCGCAGGGCGTAGCTTTATACGACCGCAGAGGTTGAACCCTGAACGGTTGGGGCAAGTATGGACACAACATTCAAGCTGGATTCCGCTCTAAATTTGGATTGTGATTAAATAGTTGACACAGGATAGGTTTCTGACACAGAATGAATGTATTCAAATGAACTTAATTTTTTTGTTTTCTCTTAGAGCAATTCACTTTGCTGTTGAATATTAATCCTCTCAAAAAAATGTTTGAAGAAATTTTCTTTTTATTTATGAAATTTCAAATGAGAACCAGATGCTTCGCAGGGCGTAGCTTTATACGACCGCAGAGGTTGAACCCTGAACGGTTGGGGCAAGTATGGACACAACATTCAAGCTGGATTCAGCTCTTAATTTGGATTGTGATTAAATAGTTGACACAGCATAGGTTTCTGACACAGAATGAATGTGTTCTAATGAACTTAAAATTTTTGTTTTCTCTTAGAGCAATTCACTATGCTGTTCAATATTAATCCTCTCAAAATAATGTTTGAAGAAATTTTCTTTTTATTTATGAAATTTCAAATGAGAAAAATTGAACCCAATTTTTTAATCACATCCCCCTTTCCCTTATTCCAAAACTAATCTCAATTAAAATATTCTAATGGAGTTTGCAACAATAACTACTCATTTAAATACATCATAAAATAAACTGTAAATAAAATGTAAAAAAACTGCTTGTTATCACTGAATGGTAAAGATTATTTAAATTTATCAGTTGGTAGTAAAAAGTGAATATACATTGTATATTGTATATAACAAAGATTTAAGTTGATTCTGGACAAAGAAAGATAACTCCAATTAAAAAAATTTCTTGCAATAAGATATTTCTTGCTTACTATTATGGACAAAGAAAGATAACTCTAATTAAAAAAAAATTTGCTATTTCACAATATTGTGAAATTAGATATTTCTTGCCATTGCACAATACTGTGCAATTGAAAAGACTTGCTATTCCACAATACTTAATATAATAATTTTAGATCCTGATTTGGACCAACTTGAAAACTGGGCCCATAATCAAAAATCTAAGTACATGTTTAGATTCAGCATATCAAAGAGGCCCAAATATTTAATTTTTGTTAAAATCAAACTTAGTTTAATTTTGGACTCTTTGGACCTTAATGTAGGCCAATTTGAAAACGGGACCAAAAATGAAGAATCTACATACACAGTTAGATTTGGCATATCAAAGAACCCTATTTATTCAATTTTAGATGAAATCAAAAAAGTTTAATTTGGACCCCGATTTGGGCCAACTTGAAAACTGGGCCAATAATAAAAAATCTAAGTTCATTTTTAGATTCAGCATATCAAAGAACTCAAAGGATTCAATTTTTGTTAAAATCAAACTAAGTTTAATTTTGGACCCTTTGGACCTTAATGTAGACCAATTTGAAAATGGGACCACAAGTTAAGAATCTACATACACAGTTAGATTCGGCATATCAAAGAACCCCAATTATTCAATTTTGATGAAATCAAACAAAGTTTAATTTTAAACCCTTTGGGCCCCTTTTTCCTAAACTATTGGGACCAAAACTCCCAAAATCAATACCAACTTTCCTTTTATGGTCATTAACCTTGTGTTTAAATTTCATTGATTTCTATTTACTTATACTAACGTTATGGTGCGAAAACCAAGAAAAATGCTTATTTGGGCCCTTTTTTGGCCCCTAATTCCTAAACTGTTAAAACCAAAACTCCCAAAATCAATCCCAACCTTTCTTTTGTGGTCATCAACCTTGTGTCAAAATTTCATAGATTTCTATTAACTTAAACTAAAGTTATAGTGCGAAAACCAAGAAAATGCTTATTTGGGCCCTTTTTGGCCCCTTATTCCTAAAATGTTGGGACCAAAACTCCCAAAATCAATACCAACCTTCCTTTTATGGTCATAAACCTTGTGTTAAAATTTCATAGATTTCTATTCACTTTTACTAAAGTTAGAGTGCGAAAACTAAAAGTATTCGGACGACGACGACGACGACGACGCCAACGTGATAGCAATATACGACGAAAATTTTTTCAAAATTTGCGGTCGTATAAAAATTGAACCCAATTTTTTAATCACATCCCCCTTTCCCTTATTCCAAAACTAATTTCAATTAAAATATTCTAATGAAGTTTGCAACAATTACTACTCATTTAAATACATCATAAAATATTAAGATGTAAAAAGACTGCTTGTTATCACTGAATGGTAAAGATTATTTAAATTTATCAGTTGGTAGTAAAAAGTGAATATACATTGTATATTGTATATAACAAAGATTTAAGTTGATTCTGGACAAAGAAAGATAACTCCAATTAAAAAAAATTCTTGCAGATATTTCTTGCTTACTATACTGGACAAAGAAAGATAACTCTTAATTAAAAAAAAATTTGCTATTTCACAATATTGTGAAATTAGATATTTCTTGCCATTGCACAATACTGTGCAATTGAAAAGACTTGCTATTGCACAATACTTAATATAATAATTTTAGATCCTGATTTGGACCAACTTGAAAACTGGGCCCATAATCAAAAATCTAAGTACATGTTTAGATTCAGCATATCAAAGAGGCACAAGAATTTAATTTTTGTTAAAATCAAACTTAGTTTAATTTTGGACCCTTTGCACTTTAATTTAGACCAATTTTAAAACTGGACCAAAAATTAAGAATCTACATACACAGTTAGATTTGGCATATCAAAGAACCCCAATTATTCAATTTTTGATGAAATCAAACAATGTTTAATTTTGGACCCCGATTTGGGCCAACTTAATAAACTGGGCCAATAATCAAAAATCTAAGTACATTTTTAGATTCAGCATATCAAAGAACCCCAAGGTTTCAATTTTTGTTAAAATCAAACTAAGTTTAATTTTGGACCCTTTGGACCTTAATGTAGACCAATTTGAAAACGGGACCGAAAATTAAGAACCTACATACACAGTTAGATTCGGCATATTAAAGAACCCCAACTATTCAATTTTGATGAAATCAAACAAAGTTTAATTTTGGACCCTTTGGGCCCCTTTTTCCTTAACTGTTGGGACCAAAACTCTCAAAATCAATACCAACCTTCCTTTTGTGGTCATAAACATTGTGTTTAAATTTCATTGATTTCTATTTACTTTAACTAAAGTTGTAGTGCGAAAACCAAGAATAATGCTTATTTGGGCCCTTTTTTGGCCCCTAATTCCTAAACTGTTGAAACCAAAACTCCCAAAATCAATCCCAACCTTTCTTTTGTGGTCATAAAGCTTGTGTCAAAATTTCATAGATTTCTATTAACTTAAACTAAAGTTATAGTGCGAAAACCAAGAAAATGCTTATTTGGGCCCTTTTTGGCCCCTAATTCCTAAAATGTTGGGACCAAAACTCCCAAAATCAATACCAGCCTTCCTTTTATGGTCATAAACCTTGTGTTAAAATTTCATAGATTTCTATTCACTTTTACTTAAGTTAGAGTGCGAAAACTAAAAGTATTCGGACGACGACGACGACGACGACGACGACGACGCCAACGTGATAGCAATATACGACGAAATTTTTTTCAAAATTTGCGGTCGTATAAAAAACAAGAATAATGCTTATTTGGGCCCTTTTTTGGCCCCTAATTCCTAAACTGTTAAAACCAAAACTCCCAAAATCAATCCCAACCTTTCTTTTGTGGTCATAAACCTTGTGTCAAAATTTCATAGATTTCTATTAACTTAAACTAAAGTTATAGTGCGAAAACCAAGAAAATGCTTATTTGGGCCCTTTTTGGCCCCTTATTCCTAAAATGTTGGGACCAAAACTCCCAAAATCAATACCAGCCTTCCTTTTATGGTCATAAACCTTGTGGTAAAATTTCATAGATTTCTATTCACTTTTACTAAAGTTAGAGTGCGAAAACTAAAAGTATTCGGACGACGACGACGACAACGTGATAGCAATATACGACAAAAATTTTTTCAAAATTTGCGGTCGTATAAAAATTTATTTGGAAAGGAATTCCCTGATGGCAATAGAATAATACCTTGTCCCATGTCAAGTCTCCCACTTCATTATTATGTGTAAATTCTAAGTAAGCTGTCCATTTTAATCTGTGTTGGGGGTCTTCAACAAATGGAGTACTCAATAATTTACTGGAATTTTCTTCTGGTCCATCTGAAAAAGTTCAAAGATACACAACACTTTAGATACACCGTCTGATTTACTGTATTTTAAACAGATCTTCATTCTTAATAAAAAAAAATATCAAAGATAAAGTCCCATCTAAACAAATTAAATTCTTAGATATCTAAGGATCAATGGTGTACTCCACTATGAAAAAGTAAACACCAGGAAATAGCCAATGGTGCTGAGACCATTTTCAGAAATTAAACAATCACTGACAGATTTATTTTTTTAACAAATGGAAACAACTAATCACTTATTTTACATGTAAGCACCTACTCAAATGCTTGAAATAAGACAGACTGCAAAGTGAATTTTAAAATGCCATTTTTTTTTAATTCTTTTTATACATGTTGTTTTAGCAAAAATTATTTTACCCCTGTGTATTCTTATCAAATACAACATGCATAACTGTTAAACAATTTATTCATACCTTCTTCTTCTACTTTAAACCCAAACTCATCATATCTATAGTCCAATTCTCCATTCGGGTCTTCTGGCTGCAAAAATAAATTAAAACTTATCTTTAGATGATATTTCTTGATTTTAAAGAATTTACAAATTCCATAGAAATAATAAAGGTTAAGCAAAGTGATTGATGTTTTAAATAAATATTAGACCAAGACTGTTTTCAAAATGTAAATTGAAAAAAAAATACAATGTAGGAGTAATACAGGGTATACAATATGGATTAAATTTACATGTAGAAATCCTAAGAAAGTGTAGTATACAAAATGTTAAGGGGTGCTATGTTAGTCTCTAAGGGATGTCATCATACCTGATTACTAAGTTTTGTAAGTATATCTTCTGGCCACATGGATGGGGTAAGTGCTGAGAAAGGTCCTCCAGGTGTAGGTACAAATCCCTGGGGACTAGTTGTGTGACTTAGTGACATGCCAATATGTCCAGATTGTTGTGCAATATCATCTTCATCTTCTGACAAGGTTTCAACTATAATAAAATCATGTTAATATTATTTGTGCAAGGTTTTGTATACACAAGACGATATTGTAAAAATTAAACTCTTGTGGTCTTGGAGTTAAACACAGTCACTGTGATTACATTACACACATTCTGCCCTTGTCAATTTTTCTCTTTTTATAAGTTGTTTTCAAGATAATAGACAAAACTTGCATTCTAACCCTATGTTTTATTTTTAGCCTTATTAGCTATCTTGTTTTTTAAACTATGACTCTCAGAACACTGACTCGTTTACAAAGTATAAAACACACAACCAATAAAACTTAGACTCGATCATTTTTATTTTTTACAAAAAAAAGATATGTACACTGTAGGTACAATGTACGATTTGTATAATTCATAGTATATTTGGGCGTGAACGTGTAGAGTGCCAACAGACTTTGGGTGCAAACGTGTAGGGTGCAAATGCTAAAGGGGGCGAATGTGAGTGGGCGTGAACATGATTGGGCGCGAATGGACCCTGATTCAAAATCATCCAGAGAATGGAACACACTACGAGAAAAAGCCAAAACAGCAGCTACATTAGAAGAGTTCAAGGCCAGACTTACCATCCTGCCAGAGACCTTGACAGGAGCTTCTCACACCTAGAACTCTGTACATCCCAGACGTATATAGTTTTAATTTGTAAACAATAATTACTGTAAATAGTTACTGCTGGTTTTGTCCTGTTTTGAAAGCCTCATGATTTTACGAGCAAGAGTCATTTTACACTCAAGAAGAGTCTGATTCTTTATTGAAAGAAGAAGAAGAATATAGCCAAGTTATTGTAAGCAATGCTGAATATATTTTACTCCTATAGCTACATAACACACATGTATCAGGGTTTTCTTTCATGCAAGTTACTTGTGTGTAAACATGGCGAATACATTTTTTCATATATCAGTTCATACATAAATAAAGCGCAGTTTGTTTGTTATTTTATTGAGAGTTAGACGCGTAGAAAAGAATCAAAAGGTGATAGACATGATAAGACCATGCCTAGACTACTGCATTTTTTAACCTTTTTTGCCATTTCTTTTTACCTTCAGTGGCTTTACTACTGTATCCGTCCTGATTCCAACCACCAAAAACAGATTTTGCATATTCCATACTGATGTTTTGCTTTTCTGACACGACGTGTGGGATGTTAATCTACATTTTCATTCATTATTATTGATTATCTGAGGTTCTGACGTGCACAGTTGTTTTGTTTACATGCGGACTAATCTAAAACCGGAAGTGAAATTGATATGGAACGGAAACCAAAATCTTTCAAAATGATGTACTTCCTTGAACTTCAAGCACCTTATAAAATTCTACAAAGATTTATTTTATCCTTACAAGAAGAAAAAAACCGATTGTTAGTTTAAATATATATCTTTATGAAAGAACTAGATTCCTAACAATTTACCGCTTCCCTTTTCTCCTCTTAGCCACAATAGAACTCCAACTAATAGGAGCACCAATGTTTTAGAGACATATTGACTACAACCCACCATTACCAGTAATGTCGACCCCCTTGTAATTAAAGAAGACACGTATTACAATTCATTTTATGGGATCTGGGTTGTCAATCAGGTGGAAATGAAAGCAAACATACCTATCTGAATTATATTTCTGGGCAACACAACAGAAATTTAGGCTGTCATCTAGAACTCATCATTCTGTGGTACTAAACATAGACAAATTAAAGGGGTTGGTACTTGTTTTTCTATGTTCTGCCTTTCCAAACTAAAAGACAAATTGAAAGAGTTGGTATTGCTTTATTCCAAATTCCAAAATAAAATATGAATAGAGTAGTGAAAGAGTTACGGTATTGCTTTATTCCCGCCATTCCAAACACAGGCACTTGTCAGTCAGAACAAAAATATCCTATATATATATATTGAAAAGTCCCAAGATGGATGAAAGCGCTAGACAATGCTGCTTTTAAAACTATATATACAACTCGTCTAAACATCAACCCAACAATGTTAGATCTGTAAACTTGCTTTCGCAAATTTTTGGTTCTTCCCTCGCCGGGATTCGAACCCATGCTACTGTGATATCGTGACACCAAATCGCCTGCACTGCAGCCGTCCCGCTAGACCACACGACCACCTGGGCTCTCAAAAAAAGAGCTTTCGGTGGCCATATGTTACCTTTCCACGTCAGTTTTAATCTAGCGGCGTACTACAGTACATGATATATAAGGCATGAAGATGTTATTGTTACAGATCAGCTAAATTATCTATAGTAAAGGATCCTACAAATTAATGTAAGATACAGTCACAGAAAATAATTATATTCATAAGTACGTCTGAGTCAGTGACAACCCTACAACAGATGTATCCATCGGATCGCCATCAATGATGGTGATACATGGCTGTGTACATAATGTATATACAACTCGTCTAAACATCAACCCAACAATGTTAGATCTGTATATATATATATATGACCCATATATACCTTATTGATTTTTTTTTCTGAGACAAATTAAGTGACTGTGATTCCAAACCAAAAGACAACTTGAAAGAGTTGTCGGTATTGCATTATTCCCATTCCAAACTAAAATAAATTTTGAAAAGAGGGACGAAAGATACCAGAGGGACACTCACTGAAACTCATAAATCGGAAATAAACTGACAACTCCATGGCTAAAAATGAAAAAGACAAAGAGACAAACAATAGTAAACGTGACACAATTCAGAAAACTGAAGAACAAGCAACTCGAACCCCATCAAAAACTAGGGGTGATATCAGGTGCTCCGGAAAGGATAAGCAGATGCTCCACTGACTCAGTTGGCACCCGTCGTACTGCTTATGTGATAAATCCGGTAAACCTAATTCGGTAGGTCACATTCATGAAAGGGAAGGGGATTGAAGTTACGACATAAAAAAACATATCCGATATCATTTGTGAAACGGTTATTCAATAATGGTCAAACCAAAACGTGATGGAGTCCGTAAAATTTACGAAGGTTTGATTTCAACCTCACCAGTTGGAACTCTTGGTTTACTGAATAGCTTCCTTTTGAGCAGCAACCCTTTATTAAAAAAATCGATAGGAAATGTAAGCACGGGTATATCGTATCAATTGGGCGATTTATACCCCGTATGAAGAAGGTGCTGCTGGAATGATGCTACTTATAGAAATGGAAATATCACAATTGGAAAGCTGAAATCATCTCTTTTGTCGTAAAGTTTCGTTTTCAACCGACCCTCATTGTCAATTTCTAGTTGTAAGTCAAGATATTGGGCCGACTTAACTGTATCTGTAGTATCCTTTATCTCTAGTTCGATAGGATAGATGCGTTCAACATAGTCATCAAGTTTTGAATTATTTAGTGAAAGAACAGCATCTATATAGCGGGAAGTAGAGTTAAAGGATTTTGCTATTTTCTTATCTTTCGTCCTAAGATGTTCCTGTATGAAATCAACCTCTTAATAATAAAGAAACAAGGTCGGCAGGAAGAGGGGCACAATTTGTGCCCATTGGAATGCCGACAGTTTTTGAAAAAAACACGTCCTCCGAACGTAACAAATATGTTGAAAGAGTTGGTTTTGCTAAAGATTTGTATAGCTAACAATACAAATCCTTGGTTCATAAAAAAGAATGGTCAACATAGATATTCCCCATTCCAAACTAAAAGAAACCTTTAAAGGGTTTGTATTGCGTTGTCTCATAAAAAAGGTAGATATTTCAAACTAAATGACAAATTGAAAGAGTTGGTAATGCTCTAGCTGTTTAATAAAGAAGTGGATTATTCCGGGCAATGGGTTAAACGCGAAAAAGAAGAGATATAGATACTCGATCTTTCCGAATGGATTAAGACTATCAGGTAGTTGATACAAATCACAATTAAGAAACGGGATGGGTCTATCAATACCTATTATACGCCAATCTTTAAAGAGCCAAATTTGTCCCATCTTCATGACACATAATTGTATGTTATTGTTTCGCAGAAAAAGTCCAAACAACATCGTTTTGTTTATAAATAACCTTAAAAAGAAACTGCTTGATATAACTGTAATAGGTATGGACAATTCACTTGGAAACTCAACATATACTCAACGATACTTTCTAAAGAGGAATTTTTTGATACACATGCGTCTGTTATATGTTCCGTTGACTTTTAAGCAAAGACGAAGAACTGGGTCGTCCATCACTGTATTGGATACATAAACTACATAAGTGCCCTTACAAACAACAGCATATTGCTGGGTCTTACAAGTACTTCACGCAATCTCTTTCTCAATTATAAACATCAGTTTTATCAGCAATCAAAGCCGGGCTTCAAAGTTAGTGTGAAACTGCCAAATCTAGAGGTGACGTGAATCAGATGTGGATGCTAAAGCATTCCAAAGATCTTTTAGTGTATATACAATCTAGGACTTTTTCGTCTTGCAATAGTCTTAAAATAGTTAACTATTCTACACTTTACAAAAGTATTCCTCATTCCAAAAACTGAAAACTGAAATAGTTGGTATTGCTTTGTTTCATAAAAAAAAAAGAATGACCATCGTAGGGTAAGGGAGGGTAACATCCTACTTTGTAAAAAAAAACTCACTTTGATTCAAACACAAATTTCTCTGAAACTGATATTATCAAGATATTGATTTCTGATTGACAACATATTTGTTACGTTTGGTTGACGTGTTTTTCAACAAACCGTCCGGTGAATTTGTATATGATCGTATATGCATAGGAACTTACTGTATAAAAAAGAAGATGTGGTATGATTGCCAATGAGACAATGTATGTGTTCCTTTTCTTGCCGACCTTTTCCTTTATTCTTATGAGGCTGAATCCACCCAAAAACTTCGTAGGAAGAAAGAAAAGAAGAAAAGAAGTTAGCAATATCGTTTAACTTTATTTTCCGCTGTGAATATGATGTTCTCTCACTAAATAATTCAAAATTTTGTAACTATGATGAATTCATCTATCCCTATCGAACTAGAGATAAAGGATACTACTGATACAGTTATGTCTGCCTCATATCTTGACTTAAATCTATAAATTGACATCGGTTGAAAAAAAATGCGACACTAAATGATGATTTCAATTTCCCAATTGTGAACGTTCGATTTCTATGTAGCACCATTCCAGTATCGCATGCAGACGGAGAATATCCACCAATTGATACGATGCGATTATATAGAATGTTTGCCAGAATATTAAGAACCTTCTATGGATTTATTCTTACATCTCACCAGAAACAGGAGGTTGCAAGACGTTTAAAGGAAATAAAACACAACTTTGCTAAGAATGATTAAGATTTTTGTTGGGTTTTTTTGGTATCCAGCATCAAATAAAGACTGGCGAAACTAAGCAATTTTGTCAGTCACTTGAAAGTTCTCTGCTAGGATTTCAAAGCAAAAAAAAAAGCGCACTTAATAATAAACTGCTCCAGGTGAAATACTTGTACCGTCTCACTCTGAATCGCCAGCTTAAGTTGTTATTGTAAGGAAAAAGTAAAATCACAAAAATACTGAACTTAGAGGAAAATCAATTCGGAAAGTCCATAATCACATGACGAAATCAAATAACAAAACGAATCAAAAACGAATGGACAAAAACTGTCATATTCCTGACTTGGTACAGGCATTTTCAAATGTAGAAAATGGTGGATTAAACCTGGTTCAATAGCACTAATCCTCTCACTTTAATGACAGTCTCATAAAATTCCGTTATATTTACATTGATGCGTTAAATAAACAGACACAATAAATAGAAGTTGGTATATTACTACTCAGGTGGGGAAAATTTATAATTTCAAAATTAAAATCGTCTCGTTTGTCATAGATTCTAGTACTGAGATGACTGTGTAAGTCAAATTCGAGATATAAGTCTAAAAATGAGACGGAGGAAGCCGTGTCTATTGTTTCTTTAATCTCTAGTTCTGGGGGATATATTAATGGAACCCAATCGGAAAAGTTCGGATTGTTTATGGAAAGAACATCATCAGTATATCTGAAAGTGAAATTAAATAATCTGGCTTCTTTGATTCTCTTGTGTTTTACAAGTTTCTGGAGGAACTCCGATTCATATGAAAGTAAGAAGAGGTCGGCAAGAAGAGGCGCACAGTTTGTTCCCATAGGAATGTCGACATTTTGTTGAAAAAGTCTACCTCCAAACTCAACAAGTATGTTGTCGATAAGAAACTCCAGCATACTGACCACTTTTTTTTCTGTGTAGCATTTTTTAACTTTTTGTTTGTCACTATTAACGAAATATACCTTATGAAATCCCAAAGTAATAAATTTATAGCGTATGCTACCATTTTTATGTTGAAAGGCATTGTGGATTATTTCTTTTAGGCGATTTTTCAATTTCACATGGGGAATGGTGGTATACAGGGTTGAAAAATCAAAAGTTTTGATGGAACAAATTTCAGAAAAAGACCGAGATTTAAAATTGTCTAGAAGTTCTTTAGAATTTTTAAGAAACCACATATGGTTAATACCACTACGCGAGTAAACAGTTTCACAGTATTTCCGAAGACCCTCTTTCACTGCGCGAGTAAACAGTTTCACAGTATTTCTGAAGACCCTCTTTCACTGCGGACAGAATTTTAGTCAATCTAATGGACAATTCTTTATTGGAACATGAAGATGAGCCAGCAATGTACAGTTGTTTGTACGGAATTTTATGAAGCTTTGGTATTCAATACAAACAAGGTAAGTCCTCCGATTTGGTGTGCAATGTAGTGTTTATAGAAGCCATAGAGGACTTATGCTTTGCTCAAATCTTCTCCTTGTCAAAATGATATGTCTTTGTGTGTGGGATTACCTGAGTGCTCCTTTATACCCAATTCTTTTACAAGACATTCGTAGTAATACGATTTACATACACAGACAATATTATTTGAAGCTTTGTCCGCAGGAACAACAACATACTTATCAGGAAGAGTTGATAGATATTTCATGGCCTCTTTGTCTCTGGGCGGATGTGTATTGACGTTAGGAAAATCAATGCAGTAACAATCAAAGACTTGTATCCTTTACGAAGAATAGTTGGACACCTTAGCAGGAGTAAGTGTGCATCATCAAATAAGCTTTCACAACTAGTTACGGACTGTTTGAATACACTCGCATGCCGTTTGAGCTACATGGAGCATCAAGAACATTTTATTAACTGGTTATATAAAAAGTCCTGCGAGGTCTTCAGTAGAAATTGGTTCTTATCTACCTTGACTATGAAATACTACCCAGTCGAGATTTTGAAATTCATATAAGCCACCTTAATCAATATTTCATCTTTGTCTCTGGACGGAGGTGTATTGACTATAGGAAAATCAATGCAGTAATAATCAAAGACTTGTATCCTTTACGAAGAATAGTTGGACACCTTAGCAGGAGTAAGTGTGCATCATCAAATAGGCTTTCACAACTAGTTACGGACTGTTTGAATACACTCGCATGCCGTTTGAGCTATATGGAGCATTACGAACATTTTATTAACTGGTTATATAAAAAGTCCTGCGAGGTCTTCAGTAGGAATTGGTCCTTATCTATCTTGACTATGAAATACTATCCAGTCGAGATTTTGAAATTCATATAAGCCACCTTACTCGATATTTCAAAGACTTAGAGATCATGGTCTCAGACTCATACCCATCACATGTACTAAGCTGTAATAGTTTTAAAACAAAGTTCTGTTTCTTTGACATTATGTTAGTGCAAGAGAAACCAAATACTACTTTGACAGATTTTCTATTTCTATACAAAAGTGTCCCAAATTTGTCAGAAAGTACTTAAAAAATCATCAGAACACCAGAAAGGACTACATGATCTAAGAAAACATGAACATACGTTTGAAACAAGAAACCTTGTGTACGATTATCATATGGACACGGCAAAGAGAGTAGGAAAGCCCAAATCTCCAACCTCAATGGAAGAGACTTAATGTGGAAAACAAACGTCTTTGTGTAGTTTTATAGGAAATCGATGTTCGAAAGACAACAAACATTTTACACCATGACAAACTTTTAACCACCTATATGTTTTGGAATCAGTACCTCTCAAGGTGAATATGAACGATAACCAATCACATGAATTGGTTGCCATACTTTCAGAAGACAATGCTGTGGTTACCGTCGGTGAATCTGATATAGTTCGAGGGGGACCTAGGTTAAGACTGTAAGATCAGACTTATAGTTCATTTGGTCACACGATACAGCATTTTGATTCAAGCGTCAACATAACCGAAAATGCATTTAAAGATTTAAGAATACAAGATGCCAAATCAGAACATAAGGAGATATTATCACTTGATTCGTTGACACAGAGTCTAGTCTCAGGTGGTATCATGAAATATGAATGATGTCAATTGAACCAAAAACAGAAGTTCTAAATGAAGCCTTAAATACAGAGATTTCAACAAAGACGGATAACAGGTCACATTCCACAGGCTCCTTGCTCATATGGGAATCATCAAATGGCTGAAGGACATCCAACTACAACCAGTAAATATGGACGAAAAAAACAGTGCAAACTAAATAACGAAAAAGATTTTTATTGACACTGGAAAATCAGGGTATGTTGGAAATAGACAGTATTTTGTCTCAGCCTGACCTATTGACCCCTTAAAAATTTGAGAGCATGAAACTCTCCCTACACAATACACAAGCTTTAATATCACCCTGACCAGACATAGCTGTGTACTTATTACACACTTACTAGTATTATAATATCAATTTAGTTTGGGATATAAGAAATCTCATAATTTTTAACCATATTCATGCTTTCTTATAAAATAGGATTACTGCTTTTGTCATGTTTGTGTAATCAGTGTCACCATACATTTGATGTCCCATGTGTTTTTCTTAGTACTTTGTTTGTCTTTCATTTAGTTGTTCATTTATCTTTGTGCCATTCCAATGATTCATGCCATTCCAATGATTCATGCCATTTCCAAATTATTTTAAGAGAGTCGAGAGAGATTTGAGCACTCTTACATGTTAACACCTGCAACAATTCTTTATTGCTGTCTTTTTATATTTGTTGTTTCCTTTTTTGTTAAATCCTAAATAAGACTGTTTTTTTCTGGTTTGAATTGTTTAAAAATTTTGTATGGTCAAGGACAATTTTAGTTTACTATATGGTATTCTAGTATATTGAAAGGCATTTTAAACAGCAACAGATAAACCATTATTATTCAAAACGTTTTATTTCTTTAAAAATACTTGACATCTGAAGCATTACACTGTCCACCTTGTTCACAATAAAATCATGATTATATTATATGATTCTGCATGTATAACAATAAATCATGATCATGTTTAAATGAGGTGAATGTGCTTGTGAAACAATAAAATCATGATTAAAATGATGTGATTATGGATGAATGACAATAAACTCTTTGATAAAATCTTATGATTCTGTGTGAAAGACAATACAATCTTATGTTAATAAAAAGTAGGAAATTCCTTCCCTTGTTTGACAGAATAAGACTGAGCAGCACATAAGATATTTTGTAGTCTAAATAAATTGCATCATATGCATCATAATTTGCCAAACCCCAATACAGATTTGTTTGCTAAACAAACTTCTTAACAAAAGAAAATTCAAACTGTAAACTTTGGAAGACTTAGGTTCTATAAATTAACATAAGAAATATTCTCAAGTCTATTTCGCAACATCTTGAAGAAAGAAGACATTTATTTAAGACTGTCTTTAAGATCCTTTAAACTAGCACTAACATAAAAGATAAACAATATTTTCCCCAGAGACCAGTGCACTTCGATATTGATATCTGAAAACACTTCTATTTATTTGACACTTTTGAATCATTACTATAACTGTATTGGGGTTTGTGAGTAAAATTTCACTATCTATACAAATATATTCAATGTTTGATCTTGATGCAACAGCATTGTGTAGCCTGAACACATATTAAAATCATTTCAATTATTCTAAGGTTGCAATCTACTTTCCGTAAAAAAGATTGTGGCAGTCAAAAAGTGACTTTAACTCTGAAGGTTGTGATTTATGCCTCATGAAACTAGCAATTCTGAATAATAGGCTGTGGCTGGCTAAAAATTGAAGATTACAAATCATAAGAAGAAATCACTTACTAAACCAAAAATAAATCCAAATCATAATTTATCTATATATTTTTATAAATTATAGAATAAAATAAAAAGTTATTGAACTCCTAAAAAGGCTAATGATTGTTTTACTTAAAATAAAAACATTGTATTGTTTTAAGCAATGGAGGGATTTTTTTTTTTAATAACAGCTAACTTTCTTTTCCAAAATTGTTGTTGAACCTATTTTTAGAACACACAAATCTGTACATCATGCACAAATTCTGTATTTTCAGTACAGCAGTTTCCTTGACAAATACACTTGAATACCTGTGTTTATATCAGTCATAAATTGATTGGCATGGGCATAGATATGTTCTAAAGAATGTTTACCTCACTGAAATAAGTTGTTTGCAGTCTATCTTTAAGAGGTGAGGCGTAGAAATATGTCCATCAAGCCTGTGACATAAGGGTTTCAATTGCATCTAATGCAATCTTTGACCCAAAATGTAGATAAGGTATATAAATGTTTTACACAATGTGTACACATTTGGATTGTATTGAAATAAACATTTCTGAACAAGGAAGTATAATTCAAATGATATGTTTTATGTAATGCTATAACTGATTACTTTAACATTTTCAGTTTGATTTTGATTTAGCTTTTTCTTAACTTATTGGTTACAACATCTATCCATGCATAAACATTTTGTAAGCACGAAACCAGGACGAAAGCACATCAAGACAACAAACATTGAACATACAAGTATAACTAAAAACATAATATAAACAGTAAAAGAATATTCTTAGAAAAATACAAAATCCCAGCAGTGAAATTCCCCATAATTTTAAAAATAATACATCATCTATGACATTCAATAATTTCTTACGTATCAAACTTATTAAATGCCTTTTTACCTCATTTTTCTGTATATATGATATGAACGAATGCACAATTTGTCATTTGTAAGTTATAAGAAAGCACCAGATCTAGAATGGGGTACAAAACTGTCAATTAACTTCATTCTATAGTAAAGTAAGAACAGTTTCAATGCATCATGCCAAAATATGCAGTCACTCCCATTCTTACAAAATATGCATTCATTTTATTAATGTACACAAATGAAATACCGGGATATTCAGGCATATGAACTAATAATGGTATACATTTTTCAAAATAAATAAATGAGCAAATAAACACACAACAATAATACTAAGTTATGAATTGCTCAAAATCTAAACACAACCAAAACAAATACCCTTATGTATTCCTAAGTTGGAAAAAGTCTAAATTTGTTTAAAGTGGTTTGAAAATGTAAAAGAAAATAATGGTAAAAAAAGTATGCTAAAATCTCTTAAAATGTGCTGCTAAAGATAAATGAGATTTGTAGATGCCATCTAAAACAGAATAAAAAGTTAACAAATAAAATGTTTATAAATTGTGCAGCTGTATATTTTCAATGTATCAAAATGTTTTATGAAAATCATTAATTGTTTAAAAACTGCACTGCAGAATAAATATCAGAAATTTATTGTGTTTATTAAATGGTCCCATTCTTTTATGAACATATTGATTAATACTGTTTAATGTTAGGTGATAATGATTAAAATCAAAGATATTTACACTTTCTGTTAAAAGACAACCAAAATTAAAAAGAAACTATATTCACCTACTACGTTTAAATTCAAAACGTCTTAAATTTTGTTTTAAATTCTTGTTATCAAAGGTATTTAATAATTTTAATTTTTTGTCTTAGTTTTGTAAAATTCCAGTACTGTTTGACACAGTTATTGATGTCTTATAAAAACTTTAACCCATACTGAAACTAAATGTTGACTACTGGTACGCCAATAGATGTCAAGCCATAGCAATGTTTGTCACAGACAAGATAAAAACATTAACCCATACTGAAACTAAATGTTGACTACTGGTACGCCAATTGATGTCAAGCCATACCAATGTTTGTCACAGACAAGATAAAAATGAGTTTCAAATGTTGGCCTACCTCTATAAAAAACAAAATCTGCAATAATATATGTACCCTTTTTGTATTTTTTCATGGGATTGAAAGCTTTTCAAAGAAATTCCAGATAACAAGAAATGTATCAAGAACTTTAACCTTCATAATAAGTCTTGAAATAGATTTTATAAGAGGGTTGAGATTTGTTTAAGAAAACTCACTAGAATAGACAAAAGCATATAATTATGATGCTCTTTCTGCTGGTATGTTGGCAATATTTATTATGTAATGGAAAAAAAGTAAATTTAAAGCAACTAAAAACAAGCACCTAGACAAACAAAAGAGGTAGAATGATCAACAATCAACAAAAATAAATTGCAGTAGTTATACAAGATGTGCACCAAATTTCTTACACCTAGTTCATTCTTACACTTTTTGTCAAGTTCACATTGCCATGATCTTGCAGATATACTTCAATTAATGCACTAGCTAATTTTTCAAATTACAGGAATATTTGGCAAAGGGAAGCAATTCTAAAATAAAACAGATTGTGTTTGTGTTCCCTGTCAATGCAAACTTAATGGCAAGTTTAGATACATGTAAGCTGTTTAGAATTTTTCATTCTATAACCACCCTTATGCCATAATTATGTGATGTAAATATTCTTGAATCCCTTGCTCTGTATAGACAGGGAAACAGTTTGTCCGTTATATTTACTTATATGAAAATCCAAAAAGTTCAAATAAATATAAGATAAAGCTTTTAATGTGCTCCTTAAATGATATATGCAGAAGGAATAATTACCTATAACTAAATAACGAAAAAAAACCAATGTTCTATTACTAACATGTCCCACTGATTCTTAAGCTGATAAAATAAAGTATTAAATATTAAACCAAACTGTATCTTTTTACAATAACATTTAGAAATTATGCATAAATTAAATTTGAAAACTAAAAAAAACACTTTTTCAGTAGCTGCTTGCATTAGAATCCATAAAACAACAAAATTTACATCTTTTCTTTTCCTATAAGAATGACAAGTGGTGCTTTAAAAAGAACATACATAGACTTGTACTGTAAGAAGGAAATCAGTACATATACATGATTTGTTAAAAAAATTATACCAGGCTAAAACCAGAGATTCATTATAGTTGTGTCGTTGTAAAAACGAACACTTTATGAATACTACTCTCCCCTTACCACATGATCAATTATTGAATAATTGTACTGTCCTAAAATGTGCGCTGAATGTAAACAATGCTGTTTGTGTACTTGTTCACAAAAAGATATTGTTTTTATAAACAATTATTCAAGAGTACAGTGAGTCACAATTATTAAACTGATACAAATTCAAGTACAAAAATAATCTTTTCATATACATAACATGTGAACATAAGTAGTTGTAAAGAAGTACACATCAATCAAATGTTTTCATTTCTAAAAGCTCTGAATGTTTTGTTTTTCTATGATAAAAATATATTTCCCCCTGGAATCAATCCTATCTTTATCCCTATAAGAGATCATTACAAATCACAAAAACTTCCATGAGTATAAAATTACTCAATATAAATAAAATGAACTTGAATAAAATACAAACTGTATCACTCTCTTGTTCTAACTACAAATAAATTACACAAAATAGATTATACAATGCCGTATATACAATGAGACATATGTAATCTGGATGGAGTCTGTATATCATGGTCTATGTACAGTGATCTTTATGAAACAATTCTCTCCTGGAATGATTTCATTTTACTCTGGAAAATTTTCTGAAAAGATAACAGTTTTGTAATGATAAATACCACAAAATAATTTCAGTAGAAAAAAGGTCCATAAAATGTGTTGAAGATTTTACGTAATATGATATTTACACTTCAAAGACTACTCTTTTCATTGTCAATTACGCTAATATTTTCATTTAGTCATGCGTAACTACTATGATATCACCATATCTGTCTTACACTCTTTATATCATTTTAAGTCAAACTTTGCGGTTAACATATTTTACCACTCATTTCAATATGATATGTCATTATCCTACTTATCATAATTTTAAATTTACAACACAAAGTTTCCTTTTAAATGGTTTAAAATTCAACTATGAAGAATAACAAACTGTTATATCTTATGTGATAGAGATGTAAAACCAATTCTTATTGATGAAAATAAAAAAAATTGTCAACAATTTATTTGAAAGATATTTTTCTTTAGATGAAGGGAACTTATTTGGCATTTCAGCAACAAGTATGCCAAATGATGAGCTATATTTTATTTTAAAATGGTTTCCAAATGATCATTAGCAGAAAGGGTAAAAAGTTTCAGTGAAGAAAATGTTGGGAAACAGACTTCTCAGAATGAATATGTGTCTTCGTTAAGATTCGAATATACATGAATTCAGGAATTTTCATTTTCATTGGAATAAAGTTTGATTATCAAACAAACAAATTAAAATGTATAATTTCTTGGAATTAAATAACAGTGTATTTAGTCATATAAATATATAAAAAAACATTAAAAAAACCTTTGTCAATATCAACTTATGTTATCTTACCGTCAGGATTTACTGAAGTTCAATGATGTTCTTACTCTTGGTGAATTCAGCGACTCATTAAACTGAAATTAAAGATTAGTTATTATTGTACATACATCTCAACTACAGTATCGACCCGTAAGTGTTCATATCCTTTTCCTCTGGTTGCTGTAATTGGATAGAAGCCTCATTGGCATTCATACAACTTTTTTTTTTTATATTGATGATGTGTATTAGCCACATTTAAAAAGAAACATAAGTAAACATCTTATTTTGTGCACATGCGACTTTTGAGACCAGCACAGATTGTAAGTTATAATGACAAAATGATTTACATTACATAATATATTTCCATAGAAACATGCAGTATATGAACGGGGCCTAGAGATTTAAAATAACTAGGTTTTTAAGTCATACATGTACATTTTATACTCATTCCATACACCAAATATAGTTGAATTTTTGTTTATGTTTTTTATAAATAAACTTAAAGCAGGAAAACTTAACATTGATTAATTCCCAATGAACTATGAAAATGAGGTCAAGGTCAGATGTATTATGTCAGTTTACATATTCCTTATAGTATCTAAGCAACAAACTAAAACCATGAAAACCTTACGTTGACCAATGAGCATGGAAATGAGGTCAAGGTTAGCTGATACCTACCAGGCAGACATATACAACTTACAATCATTGCATACACCAAATATAGTAGACCCATTGCTTTTTATATCTGAGATATGAACTAGACCACAAAAACTTAACCTTGTTCACTGATCCTTGAAATGAGTTCTAGATCAGATAAAAACTGTCTTATCTTGCAAGGTAAGCATATACTAAATGTAATTATCTTATTACACATAATAAGAGAGAAATTAAAAGTACAAAACATCTTAATTTTTGTTTTCAACAAGTCACTAAGTCACTGAACTATGATGTCAAGGACAATGGACATACAAGTGATATGACAGAACATAAACTTCATAAGCAAGGCTTCTATATACAAAATATGAAGCATTCAAGTCTTCCACCTTCTAAAATATTAAGCTTTTGTTCATGCTGTCACCTGACCTCTTACCCTATGCCGAGCTTTAGTTTTGTTTTTTTGTATCTTACCTCTGACTGATCGTCTCCACTGATGGACTGTAACTGTATAAGGTCAGTCAGCTGACTTAATTTATATTTTAATGTTGCCAGTTCCTCTAATACTTGTGAGTAAAGTTCAGCATCTATTACAACCACTTCCTTGCCATCCATCTGCATTGTCTTAACATCCTGCAAACTTTGGAAAGCTGAAGGTAGGTCTAAACTAGCCTCAGAATCAAAATGTCTACAATAGTCAAAGATTGTTTAAATATATATGATTACTGATGTTATGCTTGATGGCCAATCACTTTCCAAAAAGTCTATTAGTATACTACTATTTAGATTCGATTTTTTCCCTTTAGATATTGGTATAAAGACTGCCATCAGTTCATCACATATAAACCTAAAATTGATTATTATTCATGGGGTACAAATTTTTGAAGATTTTGTTGGTAATAGGCTGAAATACTAATTTTAGTGTTAAACAAGAATGTGTCCCAAGTACATGGATGCCCCATCTGCAAATCATTATCTATGTTCAGTGGACCATGAAAATGGAATAAAATCTCTAATTTGGCATTAAAATTAGAAAGATCATATCATAGGGAACATGTTTACTAAGTTTCAAGGTATTACTTCATAAAAAACTACCTTTACCAAAAACTTTAACCAAGAACTTCAACATGAAGCGGGACAGACGGACGGACGCACAGACCAGAAAACATAATGCCCATAAAATGGGGCATAAAAAAGTATAACTTGCTTTAGTCTCACATGAAAATTTTAACAAAACCTTTAAATCAATTATCCATCAAAATACAATCAATTGAGGAGTTATACAGTATGGGCTTTGCTCATTGTTGAATGCTGTACAGTGACCAATAGTTGTTAACTTTTACGTCATTTCATATCTGGGAAAAATGTCCTATTGTCAATCATACCAAATCTTCTATTTTTTTCATTTCCTCAATCTACAAATATTGGGACCTATGAAAAATAAAGTATATTGAAGCTTATCATTTTATACAGAGTATGACTTCTATCAATCTAAAAACTTGCTGCTGTCTTGATTTTATTTAAGCTTTATTGTCACAGCAACAGCTATAATTTTCAGTGCACAGTAATGGTAGTGGCTATTTAGCATTATTAGGAGCACATGCATGGTCCTTTGACTAAATTTCTAAGGGGTCAACTAAGTTAGTTTATTCAAACCAAGATCAATATTGGTTTTGTTTCATCTATGGTCTATTTTTTTGCAAAGTTGGCATTATTAGTTACATTAAACATAAAATATAATTATGAAATTCTACTCCATACTATGATAATAGAATAGTGCCCTTTATAGCTTTCTGTTTGGTGCGAACCAAGACTCTGTATTAAGGCTGTACTTTGACGTATAATGGTTTACTTTCAAGAAATTTAGCCTTGGATGGAAGGTTCTCTTTGGCACACATACCACATCTTCTTATATCTGTTTATAGAAGGTTAAGTCCAGAATTTCAAGACAATTTAACCTTAGGAAAAAGTTAAGATATTAATTTATAACCATCATCTGGCCCACAGTAATGGACAATTGATTTTTAAAAATTCCTAGAGACTTATGAGAGCCTATGTGTGTAATTGAGAAACAAATGGAATGGCTTCTACCATTTTTCTACTGCATTAACTGCAAAATTATCCAAGTTCGAGTGCTATTATTTTGTTGGGAGACCAATCGTATAGTTAATTTATCAAGAAATAATAAACTTATTATTTTGAATTCACAATGAATTTACTTGCTCTTTACAGAATTTAACCTTCACAAATATGTTTTTAACTAAAATAATATTAAATCAAGGTTGTCTTGTATTACAAAATTGATGTTTGACTTATTTTCAAAGTCTCTGTCAGTATATTCCCATTATCTCATTTTAATCATAATGATTAAAAGTAGAAGTATAATGTAACTTCCTTAAAAAAGCATAAATAAACAGGAAAAAGAAAAAAAATCATAAAAAAGTGCATGAATAGTTTTCTATAATATTGATTTAGTTTTTATACATTCATTTTCCTTATACATTGTAGCATATCAATAGAAAATATTTCATTTTTTTCCCTTTTATCATGAAACAATACAAATAGAAAATGTAGCAAATTGTTCCTTCTATTTTGATGCAATACATACTAAACTTCACTCAACAAACAGGATCAATTCAATTTTCTAACCAACTACAATCCTTCAAAATTTTTTAAAAACACATTGTTGGATTCACAGAAATAGATATTACCAATGATAAAAAAAAGAGTATGGGGAATCTTTCATGCGTTGAAATAGACATGCTTTTCTATTTGTTGCATATTATCTATATAAATGATCCAAACAGATGTATAAAATATAGGTTATTTGGTTTTCTCTCTATGAACACTTTGTAAAATTATCAAGGAACTAAAAGATGCATAAATAAAGTTTATTTATGTATATCATCTCAGAAGTCTTATCCAAATCATCAAGGGTATTCAATAAATTTGTGGAAGAAAATAATTAGCACAGATATAGTAGGTGCAAACATTAATGCATGATGGAATTGGTGTAAGGAACTTTTATCTGTGCCACATGTTTTGCCTGTCCCTAATCAGAAAACTCTACTAGATATTTATATCTTAGTACTTTTTGTCCATTAATGAGTTTGATAATGGTTACTTGTTACATGTCATTGTTTTTGTTGGTGACCATACAATGACCCAAACAATAACTTTATTTTTAATTTTTTTTTGTAATTGGGTTGCTGTCTGGTTGATCGATAGATATCAAGGGTCTCATCTTATTCATAATCATACAATACAACTTGATAACCCAGATATACAAAAATACAGGTATAATTGTTGGATATAATAGCAGTCAATTCTTTGGAAAATCCTCCTATCATTTTAATGTACAATGTATTAATTCCTACATATCCTATTGGCATATTCTAATGGGAAATAAAACTCATACACCTAACAACATTTAAAACAAGCAGGTTTCGTACTATTTAAATAATTGATCTAACAGGGTACATGTTAATTTGTTTAATGGAACCAGCATTTGCTACATGAAACATTCATTATATGAAAAACAAGTCTTAACTACATTCTCATAATAACAAGGAACCAGGCTCCAAACCAGCATGTCTTTACTTACATAGTTAATCTCCTGAAACTGAAAGCAAGGTCATATAGTAATCAAACTAAAATCAAGGTCAAACTTTAAACCCAAGTGCTGATCATGTTTGTGATAGGAGAATAATTACAGCATCCTTTTAATACATCTGTCATGATAGTAAATGTAATGAGGCTTAAATTGCTGCACTTCAATTTGATCAAATCAGATATGACTCATAAAATAGGTTGCACTATGATTAAACATCTTTGAATGTGATATAGGAACAAATTGCAGTTTTCATTCAAATTTTGAACTGCCAGCATGAACAGTAAGAAAAAGTGATACAGCAAAGAGAATTATAAAAAAAATCTTTAGAAATGTAATTATCAAAAATTAACACTATTAAATGATGAAGATGTTGGCAAATAATTACAAATACATCAATTTTTGTTTATGACTTTCTTGGACCCATAATTGGACAATAAATTAATCTTGTTTCTACATGGCTTAATTATTATAGTGAAACATGAAACAAACATCCATTATATTTAATCAACTATAAATCCTTATCAACTAATTATCTAATGCTACACTCAAACTGTACATAGCTAGATGTAATAGTATTACAACATTGCTAGACTCTCTGTATGGCAGAGGGAATATAAAAAGGAAGCTGATGAGTTTTATACTTCATTCTCAATGTGCATATTGTCCCGATGAAAGATGTCCTAATAGGTTGATATAATGTTTAACATTATCGGTCATTCGATCCTTGATGTAAGACACAGCAAACAGTGTTTAAACATGAAATCAATATACTATTCAGGTTACTGCCTTAACAGTACAGATCAGGTTTTTTTTTATTAATTAATCTATACATCATGCAGATGTATTCAACTTTTATTCAGGACAGGATATTGTTCTAATAGAACTTTACGTTTTCAAAAATTTATAGTGAAATATCATACCATTTCTTCTAAAATATTCACTAACATATTTATGAGCATGCAATATAGATTGAGACTTTAGTCATACAGTGTTTAAATATATTTAGCATTTTGCCAACAAAAAGTTTTGTTTCATTTAATCAGTTTTTTAAGATTGAAAATTATATACTGTTGATTCATTTCTAAATTCTATTTTAAACCGGAGTAAACCATGAAAAAATGTTGATTACGTCACATGACACAATTATGTCTATGATCTGATAAACAAAACAACGTAAGCCTATCAGAAGACATTCGTGGGTACCAATTTTTGTGGATTGATGCAAACTTGTAAATTTCATGGTTATGCCAAAGTCTGCATATAATCCTATGAACAATTTGTAATTAGCAGAACATTTTAATTCATGGTTCACTTGAACTCACCAAATCAAGGAAAATATTGTTATCCAACCAATAATTACTATCCACAGTATACTTTTGAATCAGTTACTGCTGTTTTACAATTTTTAAAATATGTCAATTGATATAATCTTTGTCTGCTGGTTATATATTAATCTTAACATCTGAGTACTCAAATGCAATACATTTAATATACAGTTTGACACAAAATCAAGATATAATGTTTGAAGTTGTTCATTGCATAGAAACATCACAGTAAAACCAGGGTCAGCCTGGACTTTTGGTCAAGTTCAAGTACTTAATTTTTTAATTTGTATGTAGTGTATTGTAGGCAGAGATATATAATTTTCATTTTTTGCCACATGTATTGTTGTTTTCTTTGACCTATGAACTTTGATTATCCCTGTGGTATCTTCTGACTCTATATAATATGGAAGGAAGGAACATACAAATTTTAAAATGTAATTCTTACTAGAATAAAATTTTGTTAAACAGTATTATTCTGTGTAGAAAGGATAGAAATAGTATGCGATATGATTTATACACCATCAAAGATCCTAAGAAATTGATTAAACAGACTTGATTGATGAACATGGCCTAGCCTACGAAACACACAGACTAGATTGAAGAACATTTGTAATAATATACTATGGCCTACTAGCCTACGAAACACAGACTAGATTGAAGAACATTTGTAATAATATACTATGGCCTAGCCTACGAAACACAGACTAGATTGAAGAACATTTGTAATAATATACTATGGCCTACTAGCCTACGAAACACACAGACTAGATTGAAGAACATTTGTAATAATATACTATGGCCTACTAGCCTACGAAACACAGACTAGATTGAAGAACATTTGTAATAATATACTATGGCCTAGCCTACGAAACACAGACTAGATTGAAGAACATTTGTAATAATATACTATGGCCTACTAGCCTACGAAACACACAGACTAGATTGAAGAACATTTGTAATAATATACTATGGCCTACTAGCCTACGAAACACAGACTAGATTGAAGAACATTTGTAATAATATACTATGGCCTAGCCTACGAAACACAAACATCATACTGAGGCAAGGAATAAAATCATGTTAAAAGGCTTTGATAACTGCTTGCACTAACTCTTCGAGAAAGTGCCAAAAGCAACTGTTGCATACTGCCTAAGCAACTTTAACCACAAGTAAATAATTCTATCAATGCATTTAAAACAAATCAAGCTACATTTGTACAACATGAAAAGCTACAAAACATTCCTGTCTTAATGGTTGCCCTCAAACATGCAATAGGTAAGCATAATTGTGTCAAGCATTCATAACCTTGCAGATTAAATCATAACATATGCAGAATCCAGGTTACAGTTAGAAGACATCTAGCAGAGAATTTGAATGTTAAATAATCATGTTTATAATGGAAACCATAGGTTGTTTCCTTTGAAATGGAATAAATAGATTAGTTTCTGTATTAGCACTGTTGGTGGTGTACAACTATCATATTAAAGCTGTATAATTAAGTCAGAATGGTTGTTCACAATAATTGGACCATAAAACGCAGTCAAAAGAACACTGCATTTTTCCAAATGGAGTGATGATATTTTTTACGGTGTTGCGTTTCCATGTTGGTGTAATATTTTTCCAAAAATATAATAATCATCTTTCCAAAAAGACTAAAACAAAATTATTTCAATGATTCAAATTTACACTTTTGGTTTACAAATGTTTATATCTGAAAACTGTTCACCCTTTACACTACACACAAGTATTAAAGATAATTTTGCATTCACCGATAAAACTTTACTTTAAAGCCTGATAACTATCAGATACAAAAGTTCTTTACACAACGGGTAATGAACCTGCTAAAAAAGTTCACTTATGCCAGTAATGGTGTCATTCATTATAGAAAAATAGTTTGTCATGTAAAATACAAATTTTTCAGCTATAAAAAAATACTGCATCAAATTTCCATTGAATACATTGATGAGATTATTCAACATTCCAGCTATAATGTAATTTCTAAACATTTATACATCATACATGAGTAAGTAATTATTTTAATTTTCATATTTAACATTTTATCCTGACTTTATATAACATTCCTAGAATAATATCTGAAATCAATACACAAATAATGCAACACACAAAATGACAATAACACTCATGCTGTTACCACACAACAAAATGTTGATAAGGTTATAATGAAGGAATTCTGAAAATTATAGCACAAAAACTACTCACAAGATTAAGTTTTGATCACTTTTTTTGTTTAAAAGGGTCAAATTGACCTACATTATGTTGAATAATTGGAAAAAAAAAATATAATGCTAACCCTTCAAACTTCAATCAGAGTTTAAAAAAATTGGGTCATGTCGACCTAAATCTTTTTTTGTAAATTGGGTTTGCATATTGGAATTCTCTTTGCTCCTGAACCTTTCATTATAATAGAGTTTGCTTCTTTTATATCAGACATGGTGTTTATTCAACAAAACACCTATAATAGATGCACATGTATGTGCTTTAGTACATATACATGTATTATTGTGTTGTCTAATTAACATTAATAAGAGATTTGTAAAATAATTCTGATGGATCCATGAACACCTAAATTCGAGTCAGTCAACAATTTTTAAGATCAAGAATCATGTGCACTATTTCCCAGTGTCTTTGTGGTAGAACTTACACAACCATGTCAACCCAAAAGGATCAGTATTAAAGACAGAGACATTAAGTTTCCAAAGTGGATTTTTGACAAGAAAAACAAGAAGAACGCCTTCAGCTTATGTTTAATTTATATTATTCAGTTTATCGATATCAGCTTATCATGGTCAGGGAATATATATTAATGACTTATTGGTCAATAGACTTATTAAATCAATAGCGGTAACAAAATGGAAAATTAATAATAATACTTTAGACCTATAATAACGAAGACCATGTCCCAAGGACACTGTATAGGAATTAATAGTCTGTCTACAGAAGATTAATTACAAGATACAATTAGTTTGTGATGAAAGACTTCCATGCAATGCATGCAATGTTAAGAATTCTGTGCACTAGGTTAGCAGTATCCTATATATATGTTAATGTCTCTTTGTAGTAAATGCCTACTACACATAATCTATCATTTATCTGTAGCTATTTTTACAAGGTATTCTGTCCGTCAGACATTCAAGATCATGTTCCTGTGTAGGATGCTAAAATACGCCCAATAGATAGAAAGTTTTAAAAGTATCTAATGATTTAATCCAAGTTAATTGTTTTCAAGAAAAGTTATTGAGTTAATACATTTTGTAAGACTAGAGTAACAATGATTTATATCCTATTCTTGTATATATTTGTGCTTTAATATTTCAGAACCTGCCATTATATCCTGATCATGAAAGAAGCAGGGATTTGAAGCCTTGTTTTACCTGTATCCTGTCTTACCTGATTTCACGAGAAGATCGTTTTGACATATCCAGTAAAACATTTTCACAACTAACAGTACTGGTGCGACTATCCTGTCGTCTAATCACTTTTTTCTCATCCTTATCCGGAGTTGTTGGTGCTGTCTCACATTTTACCCTCTGTGCGTCTAATGCGGAAAAATCAAATTTAAAAGTAAAAGTTTCAGAATCATAACTTATGTAACTGTTAGTTTTACTGTTATCACGACGTAATTTGGTAGTACTTCCAAGAAAATCAACAGAATCAAAAGTTGCTAATGGTGCACGAATGCTTAGTTCATCGAACATAAAGAGATCTGAAGCCTCACTATGACAACGGTCCAAGCTACTACCAAATGAACTAGTCCAAAATAAACTGCCTGAAGACTTCCATGACAGTCGAAATTTCTTATCTGACTTGTGTCCAATTTTCTTTAAACTTGGTTTTAAATTAAATAAATCAGAATTTCTTTTAGAACTTTTAAACTCACCATAATTAAATGACCTATTTTGTGCACCACAAGTACAATTTGAGCTTTCTTTGTCCTCCAAAATATGATCAACTTTCTTTTTGTGTGAATGACTTGTATTTAATGGTTGACTTGATGTTGCTTCTACATGTGACTCTACTTCATTGGGAGAGAGGCTCTCTATCCCACTGTCAGAAGTAGCAACACCTAGTCCATGTTTAAGATCATCAATGTCTTTGTCTATAAGTGGAATATTCTTTACTATTTCATTAAAATCAATGTCTTTTTCATTTTCTTCTTCGGTTATGGTCAACTGACCATCAGTTGACTTGTTGTCATGGTTAAAGTTATTGTCAACATTTGCCGATAGTCTGTCATCTTCGTGTGGTTTGACCGGTGAATATTCTATTTTTATTGCCAACCCATTGTTCTGTTTTTTATGTGGTGACTTCTGTTTTGGTGAGAGTGAAGCTTCATGGCCACTTTTAGAATAGCATGCACCCATCTGTTTTTTAATCTACATTTGTTGCTCTGAAAAATATAAGAACATAATTCTGCATTTCTTTAGAACTGATTTGTAGAGAATCTGTAATATATAAATGTTTATAGGTTTGGTTTACAGAAAAGATATGATTTAAAAATGAACTAGATAACAGAATTTTGTGCAAGAACACATTGTACGGTCATAAGATTTGAACATTTAATGATTATTTTATAGACTTTATCCACATCACAAAGCAGTTGCATTCTATAAAATAGACAGAAACATGAAATGTTAATTTTGTTACCCATCATTTTCCAAACAAACAACGTATAATGATAATGTCTGGAAGATACATGTAGCTCAAGTTTAACTGATAGACAATCAACCTGATAAAATATAATGATGTTCAACTTTTATTTTCCTAGACAATATTTACTTTACCAAAGATTGTGTAATTATGGTATCTGCATGATCTGAATTCATTCAAAATTGTTTCAAAACTTCATCATCATGATCATAGAAATAATAAAAATCCATAAACATTACAAAAAATTCTGAAGAAGATGCATATAGCAAACCTTTTAAGAGAAACTTTTCAATATTTCCAACAAAGCAGTAAATCACTATGAATGACTGGCAGTTTTGTTGTAGGATCTACTTACTTGTTATCAGGTAAACAATTAGTGGATTTGTGCAGCTGTTTCTAAACTGATCCTGAAAAAGATAAATTCTTCAATGTTATCCCAGGGAATGGTCATTCTCTACTGGACTGATTAATATTACTCAGTGAAATATTCTAAATGGAAACAATTACTGGTGATTATAGAAACTTAAACAGTTGTAACCCTATCTATATTGATATACTTGTATCTATCTATAAATAATGAATTAAACACTTAGAATAGAATAACACTGCCATATACCTGTATTAGCAGGTATCAGTGTCTCTGGTGTCAAATTCCATAACTACAGGACGAAGCAATAAAAGTACATCTAACACACCTTCATACTATTGTACACTTTGTTTTGATTGATTTAGTCAACATCAGCAGTTTTCCTCACTTCACATACAACAGCTTGTTTGTGTATTATAATTCATAGAGAAATAACATCACAATTGACCAGACAAAACATAGAAAGATGAAACACAGCCAAAATATACTCTATCTTACCCTCAAACTACCTGACATGCACTATAGTATCAACACTTATTTGTTACCCTAACAATTGTTATTAATTAACCTGATATTATCTGGCCCTGCAGGACATCAGACACAACAACATTTTACACCTGTTACTTAAGTTCACCTATAATCACCTGGACATTAAGACCCACTTACCTGAATGTAGTAATTACATTGATTTTCATATTTCCAGAAAAAAAACTTGTTACCGATAAAATACTCTGTTATCAAAGTGACTCACTTTCTCGTTTGAGATCAGTTTGTCTCAATGATATTAATCTATATAATCACCTTCAATGTTACAGCGATGTACCATAGCTATGTTCCTCAGCAGGCAAAACAGATGTTACTTACCATATAACTGATTCATCGGCAAATTATTAAATAATGTAAAAAACATCAATTTGCAGGCTAATAATTAGAAAAACAATATCAATATCAACATTTTATTGAATGTACAAGATCTGACTGTGATACCTTCAATGTGCAAAAGTTACTTCCTTGAAACATATGACTATAAAGCAAATAAACAAAACCAAAATAAATAATTATAAAATATCAATTAATAAATAAATTTATTGTTTGATAAAATTAAAATTAATAAATTAATTGTTTGTTTAATAAAATGCAAACAAAATAAAACGTCAATCAGTTTTTTTTAAAATGTTGCTTATAGTTAATAAACTAAATACTAATGCGTCATTATGGAGTAAAGGGGGTGGCATCAAAAGGCGTCATTGTGGAGGAAAGAGTTAACATTAAAGTAAATAAACAATTATTAACTGCAACTTGATAATATCTGAAGAAATTTCGTATCATAATTCTGAATTCATTCCGTAATTCAAAATGAATCAAATTGATAGTTTTCCCGTTTACATTCAGAATTGAAAGATGAATGTTGCATAGTACATGTTTATGTACTATGAAATAAGCTATCTAGTCATTAAAAAACAAGAATGTGTCCAAAGTACACGGATGCCCCGCTCGCACTATCATTATGCATCTTCAATGGACTGTGAAAAATATAATTTGGCATTAAAATAAGAAAGATCATATCATAAGCAACAAGTGTACCAAGTTTCAAATTGATTGGAATTTAGCTTCATCAAAAATTACTGTGACCAAAAACTTTAACCTAAAGCGGGACGAACGGATGGATGGTCGAAAGAACAGACCCACAGACTACTCTACTATCGTAGGTGGGGCATTAAAATAAGTTGAAAACATTTACCCATAAAATATTTTCTTCAGCATATTACAAAACGAGTACAAAACTTCTGGTATTTGATGTTGCAAATCGAGGATTCCGGTTCTGACTTTGACAGTGAAAAAAAAATAATATTGAACTGATTTTTAAGCACTAATCAATTACAAAAATAGCAAGAAAACAACTTGGGAAACCCAAGGATAGCACATCATTCTAGACTTAAGGAGACCAATGCAGGCTTGGCATTATAATTGTTATAATTGACAATAAATGAAAATATTTTTTAATTTATGTTGAAATAAATAGAATAAGCAATATATATCAGCCTGCTCACCATTCCTTACATGGAAATGAAGGTATAAAATGTTTTGATCACGCCATGCCGTAGACGCGGGATTTTGTCATGGACAAAGTTCCTCCATCTTTCACTTTTCATCCATGGAGATCCCTGCTTATATTTATATTTTTCACTAATCATTAAAAAAAATAAAAAATAAAAAAGGTTTTTAAATCCTTTCATCATGGAAAGCGTATGAAAATTTACACTTCATAATTATTCTAAATGAATTTTAAAGCATCAATTTTAAGCTTCAGGTAAGTTTAAAAGTCTATTCTACAATGTATTTAAATTGATGCTTGAAAGAATACTAAATTTATTATGCAACCCATCCCTAATGCAAATTCACTGTTGATACTTATTATTCCTGTCAATAATAAGATAACATTATCCATACAATTAAGCACATTTTGACAAGTTATATAAGCTTACAACACATATTAAACATTTTACGATACCACACTTACAATGACTTAATTTAATTGAATAAAACATTCAATCAGCATGATCAGACTATACAAGTAAATCCCCTTCCCATTGCAATCTAAAATAACCCTATAAAAAAATGAAAAAAAAACCACAAACAAATATTATGGTTTTCTAACATCCCGCAATAAGTACTGGCCACCATCATACATGTAAAGTCAAGATTGCTGAAAGTAAAATTGAGAATGGAAATTGTGAATGTGTCAAAGGGAGACAACAAACGACCAAAGAGCAGAAAAGAGCCCAGAGCCAACATCTGATTAATTCCAATAACAAATTTCAAAATGTGAGTTTAAATTATTGCAATTATAACCAAGTCCCATTTTCAGTAGTAGATATGCATAAGACCAGGCAGCTAAAAATGTTAAAATGTTGTTAATGATGTGCAGGTCATGCAATTACAAATCATTTGATTATAATTGTTTTACAAAAAATTTGTAAGGGTTCCCCAGAACACAGTGTCTCGCCTACTTTTGCTGCAAATCGCAGGCTCAACAAAAATGAGGAAAAAAATCAATAAAAATATTCCTCTTGATACTATCTTTTGATTGTAAGAAGCTTCTGTCCAAGTTTGGTAAAAAATCTAGGATAGTTAATGAATCTAATAAATGTTTTGAAAACTTTAACAGCAGACTGTATGTAATGTTAACTGGAAGACAATCTAAGTCCATTAAATAGTAAAATACGGAAAAAATGGATTTATTTTTTTACAAAATTTACTTTTGGATACTATCTTATGATCATAAACAAGCTTCCGGCCAAGTTTGGTACAAACCAAGGATACATGTAGTTTAAGAAAGTCATTAAAATTCTAAAAACTTTAACCACAGAGTGAATGTAATGTTTCCCCCCCCCAAAAAAAAAACAAAAAAACAACCTAAGTCATTTATAAGTAAAATACGGAAAATATGGCATTTTATACTTACAAATTGTACAAGCTTCTGTCCAAGTTTGGTAGAAATCCAGTATAGTTTAAGAAAGTTATTAAAATTTCAAAAACTTTAACCACAAGGTGAATATTTGTGGACCATGCTGACGACGACCACGGAATGTAGGATCCCTTGGTCTAGCTTTTTCGACTAAAGTGATGAAGGCTCGACAAAAATGGTGGCAGCTAGTGAAAGGAAAACAATTTGACTGCTAATTTTAAAATGGCTGGGAACATTTATCAATGATGGAAGAACGCTAAGGGGTGGTGGCTGGCCATCATAAAATACATCAGTGAGATCCCAGGTATTAAGATTAAACTGTTGAGGAATTATAACTCTTGATCACTGCAATATTTTTCGCCAAGGTTGACACAAAATATTGAAAGAAGCAGTAGAGAATCATTAGAGCTACATTTAAGAACTAGGTGGAACAGTCTTAGATTTACTGTACAAGATGAAGATGAGTATTTTGATTAATACATGTAGCATATCCCAATTTTTAGGTAATAAAAGTAAAATATATATTGATTGGATTTCAGTTTCACTCAGAGCTCTACTCCTGAGAATTGAACTTATATTTGAATATACAAAACAAAGCAAGAGCACCTCAATTGGGGCAAGTGCACCAGTATTCAATAACCAAAATTATGTGAAATCTTCTGCCACAATATTTATGGCACAAACCTGTTACCTGGTATTCACTTGTCTGCACCTTAGGGCTTTGCTATAAGATTAAGTTTGTAATTTTAGTAAAGTTAATACTGTTCAGTTTTTGTACAACTAAATGAATTACTGTGACAAAGCTTGTTTGCAGCTTGGTTTGTTTTCAGAAATTACTACAAATCCATATTTTGTGTAACAGGAAGTTGTCATTGAAGATTGTTGGCGCTCCGAAATTAAGGGTAGACAATTTAGCGGGGAATTTGACAAGAAAAGTCAGAGAGATATCAAAAACATATTGGACGAAAAGAAAGACAAACGTAAACAGGAATACAGAGAAAACTTTCTTGTTGTATAGATGCTTGACACATGATAAGATAGGATTGAAAAACTTTAAACAGTAGTAAACTCTAGATCATGTAGATAGTGTATGGCATGGCAGTAATTAGTATCTGACCTTGACCTCATGCATTTTCTCATGGTTCATGGGTCAATTTCAACTTTTGTTTTTTGGTCTGTTTTTTAAATAAAAAAAAACCCCTTATAATGATGGGTCAGCTATATTTGGTGTATTGAATAAATTTAAGTATGTCTATCTGACATGTACAATCTGACCTTTGACCTCATTTTCATGGTTCAGTGGTTATAGTTAAGTTATTGTGTTTTGGTCTGTTTTTCTCATACTTTATGCAATAGATCTACTATATTTGTTGTATGGAATGATTGTAAGGTGTACATGTCTAGTGGGCAGATGTCATCTGACCTTGACCTCATTTTCATGGTTGAGTGGTTAAAGTTTAAGTTTTTGAGTTTTGGTCTATTTTTCTAATACAATAAGCAATAGGCCAACTATATTTGGTGTATGTAAATATTTTATGATCTATATGTCAGACACGCAGATTTTATTTGACCTTGGCCTCATTCTCACAGTTCATTGCTCAGTGTTTATGGTCTGTTTTTCTTAAACTAAGCTACAATGTATAGGTCAACTATATGTTTTGTATGGGAGAATTGTTAGCTGTAAATGTCTGCCTAGCATGGTTTATCATGTTTATCTGACCTTGACATCATTTTCATGTTTCATTGATCAATGTTGGTTTTCTTGGTTAATGTTAAGTTTATGTGACAGTTGTAATAAAGCTTTGCATTTAGGACTATCAACATAAATCAATGATTAGTAAAGAAGGCGAGACATTTCAGTGTGTGCACTCTTGTTTATATATAAATAAGGCTGTTAGTTTTCTCATTTGAATTGTTTTTCATTGACATTTCAGGGTCTCTTATAGCTGACTATGCTCATTATTGAAGGCCATACCATAATTATGACTTATTGAAAGGCTATTTAATCAGATTTTTTTCTTTCTTTGGCGCCTTACATAGTCGTAGAAGGGTGTCAAAGCAAAAAATTAGAATTGTCTTCCTAGACGTCATATAATTATGAAGTCTAGGAAGGCAATTCTAATTTTAAACCTTAAATTCCTGCTATGAGGATGAGATACTGATAGAATCCTGCACATTTGTTTGTGGATTAATAAAATATATCATTGTGTGATGTGTGATTCATGTTTATATATAAAGTTAGAACACCAGATACGAATCACTTTTCTCTTTTTGGAAAAAAAAAGAAAATGCCTACCTACCTACCCTCTGTCTCAACCTTTGGGTAGGGTTTGGGCAAACAATTTTTTTTTAATTGTGGCCTGATTAACCCAGGCGGAGTAAATACATAGAGTCTCCATATTCATTTGCGCACAAAAAAGTCTGGTGCTAATAAAAAACTAGTCCGGTGCCACAACCATCATTTACAACCTTAAAAGTGCATGAAACAGTTCCAAAAGGGAAAAGTTCTACATTTAATGAATAATAACAAAAAATTACTTGCAAGAGAAAACAGCATGCATAAAACACACTTCAATTAGACATCTTTCCTGAAAAATGTTTGTTTTCAAGTTCGGGTACCACGTTGGTGAAACAATTTGAAATAAATCATAGCTTCCCATGAATATATCATTAGCTAGCCAGTAAAATAAATAATTTCCCAATTCCGTGACTTCAAGGTTATTTGGAAATATCAATTCTACAAGTGGAAATAAATAACCACTTATGCCAAAGGTTGTCATCTGAAAATGTGATAAGGCTGCTGCCAAACCTGAGTAGTGCGGAAACGCCAAAAAAGTCCATTACCATCCTACACTGTGCCCTTGTAAAGAAGAATTGTAGCTAACACATGTCAAAAATTTTTTATATCAAAAAGTCATACAAGCATTGACATAGTAACCAAAGATAAAATATGAATTTATCCAAAGTAAAATTGTTCTGATAACTTTTAGCTACCAAAGAAATCTTATATTGATCTAAGGAAAAAGTTATGTTAAAGCCATAAAGTTATATGTACTCGAAAATATAAGCTCACAAGGCAACTTATTATATCAAAAAATAATTATTTCATGAAATGAAGCTGTCAAAGCATTATCAACTGTGAGGATAAACATTAACAGATCATAGATACTTTTCATTTTAAGCTCACCTGGCCAAGTGAGCTTTTCTAATTACTCTTGGTGTCTGTCTTTGTTGTCAGTTGTCGTCGTCTGTTAACTTTGACAAAAATCTTCTTCTCTGAAACTACTGGGCCAAATAAAATCAAACTTGCCCTAAATCCTCCTGAAGCAGTTAAGGCTATCTAGCTTGAAAATTGTTTCCAATGAGTGACATTGACCCTGCCCATTAACCAAGATGGCCACCTTTGCTAAAAATTGAAAAATGGGGGTAAAATGCAGGTTCTGGCATTCATCTCTGAAACAAAATTTTTAGCAAATCTGATGAAATTTGCACCTGGTGAATTGTAATGCACGTCAAATTCGCTAAATTGTCCAAATTAGCCAATTCCAATCAATTCAAATTGAGAAAGAAGAGTGTGTGAACGCGATTGGCCAATTTGATTAAGATTTGATTCAAATTAAATGTACGTGTGAATGAGGCATAACTTTTTTACAAAACCAAGTTAAATACTTGAAATGTTTGTCTTCAAATTACAATTTTTGTGAATTTTGTTGTTGACATGATTAAACAATGATTAAACAATGAACTATTGAAAAATTGAATTCACTTATTGTTTTTTTGTTTATTTTCAGAAAATGTTCTAAAGAGAAACAGACTACTTAGTAAATGAAAAGGTGACATTCAATCAACATATTAGCAAGGAAAATAAATGAGTTATCTCTCTTTGATAAAACACTTCTGATGTATACTTTTTAGATATTCTAAGAGCTCTTATGCTGGATTAAAATAGCCAACCAATGAAATTCCATAGAGTTTTAAGACTTTTTTTCTTTTTTTTTGTATAGAATGCATGGTCTATTTGAAACATTCCTTATTTCCCTTTTCAATTTAATTTATTGGTAATGAACTTATTATGCTTTACACTATTGCTTGTTGATCCCCTTCTTACAACTACTGCTTTGACCATGAAAATTTTTGTGCCACTTATTTCTATAATAAAAACTTTACCAGCATACACTGTAGTAAACAGAAATATGCATTTAAACATCTTGCAGAATATTTGTCTGGTGCAAAATGTCACACAATTACGGTACAAACAATAAAGTTTTGACTATGTAATAATCACATTGATAATTAGATTTAGAATTACAAGCTGAACATGGATTACGTTATAAATTAATATTAAGAACAATTTAATAAAATTGAGAATGGAAATAAGGAATGTGTCAAAGAGACAACAACCCGACCTTAGAAAAACAACAGCAGATAGTCCCCAACAGGTCTTCAATGTAGCAAGAAGTTCCCATACCTGGAGGCGTCCTTCAGCTGGCCCCTAAACAAATATATACTAATTCAGAGATATATATATAGCTTTATCTGTATAGTAAAATAGCTGATTAAAGTATAAATATGTTTATAGAACTTCAGAGTCTACCCTGCAAAGAAAAACAGAATTTGAGACATAGGCATACCTATCTAGCGACACTGGTGGTTGTGTAAATATTTTTATACAACCTTATATTTGTTGGATGCTTCACACAGATGCATAATATTGTAAAGTTTTTGTGACTGCTTAAAAAGGCATAGTTTTGAGTAATAGGATATCTTTAAATATAAGAAGATGTTGCATTAGTGCCAATGGGACAACTCTCTCATCCAAGTCACAATTTATAAGATTTATCCATTATAGGTTAAAGTATAGTCTTTAACACAGAGCCTTGGCTTACACCAACAGCATTCTATAAGGGGCCCCAAAAATGACATGTGAAAAACTATTTTAATGGAGAAACAAATGGTCTAATTTATGTAAAAAATGAGAAATGAGAAACACTTATAAAACACATCAACAAACATCAACTTTTGAACATTAGATATCTAGAATGATTGTTTATTTAGTTATAAAATTGAGAATGGAAATGGGGAATGTATCAAATATGTATACATGTCTGTCTGGCAGGGTTCATCTAACCTTGACATTGTTCATGAGTCATTGATAATGTTGTAAAGGTTAAGTTTATGGGATACTTGCATTAAAACCTTTATTTTAAAGACTTTCAACCAAAAGTCATCATTATCAGTATAATTGGCAAGCTGTTTTATTCTTGTTGGTAAGTAGGAAGATTTATATGACAAGTTTGTACTGCTTAATTTAGATTTCAGTAACCTTTGTAAAAAAATATTTAACAATGGACTTTTTGTTTTAAGGAATATTTAAGTCTGTGAATTTATATCAGCAAATTGTCCCTGACAAGACTAGATATAATGTTATTTTGCATTTATTTTCTTATTAGAGATTGTACCGTATAATTCACCAGTATGCTTGTTTTCAGGGAGTACAAGACTGCCAGGACTGTAGGTTAGAGAAGGCAAAACAAAAGAAACCCTTGAAAGAGTAATTCCATGCCATTCAAAAATTAATTAATTTATCAGAAGCGAAAATAATTGACAACTATTGTGGGTTATCCTCAAGATTTACCCTACCTGGAGCACCTTAGAAAGTGGACTATGTAAAACTTCAAAGCCATTGGAGGGTTAAGACGGTCCAATCGCTTTGGTGTTTGTTTTCAGGAGGTTACCTTGAATGAAGGCAGAAGGATGCACAGAATTCACATCTTTAATCTTGTAATACAATTTGAAGTTGTAAAGACAAACAAACAAATCTTTTATTCAGGAATCTCTTATGAATTTTTAAAGTAATAAAGTTTGCAGCAGGGAGTAGAGCATTGAAACTTCAATCAACATTAGAACATGGACTGGCAATGTTTGTAGCAAGGACTAGAACATTGAAACTTCAATCAACATTAGAACAGGGACAGGCAATGTTTGCAGCAGGGAGTAGAACATTGAAACTTCAATCAACATTAGAACAGGGACAGGCAATGTTTGCAGCTGGGAGTAGAATATTGAAACTTCAATCAACATTATAAAAGGGACTGGCAATGTTTGCAGCAGGGAGTAGAACATTGAAACTTCAATCAACATTAGAACAGGGACAGGCAATGTTTGTAGCAAGGACTAGAACATTGAAACTTCAATCAACATTAGAACAGGGACAGGCAATGTTTGCAGCAGGGAGTAGAACATTGAAACTTCAATCAACATTATAAAAGGGACTGGCAATGTTTGCAGCAGGGAGTAGAACATTGAACACATTAGAACATGGACTGGCAATGTTTGTAGCAAGGACTTGAACATTGAAACTTCAATCAACATCATAACAGGGACTGGCAATGTTTGCAGCAGGGAGTAACAGGACTCTTGCCAGTTCTCAACTATTTTTATTGGAGTTGGCAAAGAAGATATAGCCATTTCATCTTTGAAATTTATTTCTAAAAAAGAAAAAACTTCCACAAACTACTTTGATGTTTTAAATCAAATTTGTCAAGAATGTAATAATTACACATGTATCTGCCCTAAAAATGGGAGTCTAAATAATCTTTTTAACAAAAGTGAAAAAAACACCAAACTTAAACATTCTTCAAGTAGAATGGACAAATCTATTGGTAATTTTTCTAAAACTAGTATAAGTGATTTGAACAAGATAAATGCAATCATCAGTATGACTAATGCTGGAAATTTTACAGTGAATGACAATCTTTGTGTAGCCGTTACAGAATCTGATAATGTTACTTATGAATCTAATGATGAGGTAATTAATTTGCAATGTACTGATATGAATGTTTTATGCAATCCCCCTGAGGCCTTATCACCTGTTGATCTAAAGCTTTGTTTTTCTTTTGGATTAAGTGTATTATTGATAGCATGTTTATATGCCTTATTTAATAATAATTGTTATGAATTATTACCTAATTTACAAGAAACATCTGAAGAAAAGGATAATGTTTATGACTTTTCTTCAACAAAGGGTATAAAAATATGTTCACATAATGTCAACAGACTTGAACACAAGCTGGATGAAATCAAATACAATTTAATGTTTTCTGAAAATCCTCCTGACATATACTGTTGTTGTGAAACATTTTTGGACATTAACACCCAGGATAATTTTATACAAATTCCTGGGTTCATTTTAAACAGAAAAGATAGACTATTACGAGGTGGAGGTGGTTTGGTTGCTTATTTTTCAGAAAAAGTAACATTTAATAGAAAAGCTGAATTTGAAATAAGTGACATTGAAACAATGTGGTTTGAAATAAAACCAGTTCACAAAAAATCATTTTTATTATGTTCAGTATACAGACCTCCTAATTCACTAATTAATTGGATTGATGAATTTGAAAAAGAAATTACAACTGCTATTAATCATAATTCAGATATTATTTTAGTTGGTGATTTTAATATATATTTTTTTAAACCTAATAAACAACCACAAAAATGGCTAAGTTTATTAGAAACCTACAACCTCAACCAGATAATTCAAGAGGCAACAAGAGTTACACCTGATTCTAGTACACTAATTGATCATGTTTATGTCACCAATAAAGATTTGATACTAGAATCACATGTTGCTAAATTTTCAATAAGTGATCATTATCCAGTTTGTTTAACTAGAAAAGAAAAAAATTCCACTTATATCAAAAAAGATATTCATACTACCATTTCTTACAGAAATTTTAAAAATTTCAATGAGGCTAATTTTCTAAGTGACAGCTATTGCACCTTTTGATAAAATTGAACATGAAAGTCACCCAAATACATGTATTCAGATGTGGTATGACATATTTAATGCAGTTCTAGATAAGCATGCACCAATTGTTACTAAACGAGTAAAAAGAGACAGACATCCTGAATGGTTCAATAATGAAATTGCATATGCCAGAAAAATGAGAGAAAAATACCATAAATTAGAAATGTGGTCCGAGTTCAAATTTTGGCGAAACAGGACAAAGCACATAATCGATGAATCAAAAAGAAATTTTTATTCAAAGATGGTAAAAGATTCAAAAGCATCTAAAGATTTGTGGAAATGTATTCACAGTCTTAACCCATCCCAACAAGAAAAGCCATATGAACTTTTAAATGAAGATGGTATTAAAACTAATAATGTCAGGGACATTTGTAATGTTTTTAATAAGTTTTTTACATCTTGTGTTGAAAACCTGAGGACTGACAGATGTATGAGCAAAAATAATGATTATGCAAAATTAAATAATTTTGTACAAAAGAAATTTACTAAGTCAGAACAAGTAAAATTTTCAATTCCACCAGTCACAATAAATGGTCTATTTAATGAGATGATCAAACTTGACATTAATAAATCCACCAGATCTGATAACATAGGACCAAAAATTTTAAAATTGAGTGCTCCTTTCATAACTTCATCTTTAACTTACATTTTTAACAGAATAATAGATACAAGTACATTTCCCTGTGTTTTAAAGAATGCAAGAGTAACCCCTGTTTTTAAAGCTGGGGAAAAATTCATGGCAACAAATTATAGACCAATTTCTGTACTTCCAGTTTTATCAAAACTTTTAGAAAAGCATGTTTCAAAACATTTGTTTGACTATCTTAAAAGATTAGATCTTTTACACCCAGCACAGTCTGGGTTTCGACAAGAACACTCTTGCCAAACTGCCCTTATCAATATCATAGATAAATGGATACAGGATATGAATGATGGTAATATCAACTTAGCAGTCCTGTTGGATTTTAAGAAAGCTTTTGATGTAGTAGATCATGATATCCTCTGTAAAAAACTTGAAATTTATGGATTTGATAATACTGCAGTTTCTTTTTTTCAATCGTATTTGAATGAAAGAACTCAACAAGTACAAATTGGTAATGCTCATTCTGAAAAACTTCATATCAAGTATGGTGTTCCCCAAGGCTCCGTATTAGGCCCCCTTCTGTTTATATTATACATCAACGACCTTCCTATTTATATGAAAAATTGTTGCACTGATTTATATGCCGATGATTCAACCTTACATCTTTCTGGTAATTGTTATCAAACTCTTCAGTCAAAGGTACAAGAAGATTTACATGGTGTAGAGGCATGGTGCAATGATAACAATATGTTCATCAATAAAAATAAAACAAAATATATGATTATTGGAACGAAGCAAAGAGCAATGCCACATTACAATGAGAGTCAATCAAGTGATACAATCTTCCACATGCGAAAGTCTTTTAGGCATTAAAATCGACCCTTCCCTCACATGGACAACCCAAATTGACTTGATCTGCTCAAAAATATCATCTAGACTATATCTACTATTAAAGATTAAAAAATTTCTAAATCTAGACTGCAGACTGAATTATTCTATAATGGTTATATCTTGCCACTTATTGATTATTGTTGTATAGTGTGGAGTAGTTGTAGCAGTGAGGGTTTAAAAAGGATATTAAAATTACAAAAGAGGGCTGCTAGATTAATACTAGAAACAGACCCATTCGCTCCTTCTGCACCCTTATTCAAACACTTAAACTGGATGACAGTTGAACAGAGAATAAAATATCATAAGTTAGTGATGACATTTAAGTGTATTAATAATGATGCCCCATCATATCTTACTAACAAGTTTCATTATGTTTCAGACAGAAATCCGTACCCCTTGAGAAATGCTGTTCAAGGAAACCTCATACTCCCTAAACCAAAAACAGAATTATTCAAAAAATCTTTTATGTATTCTGGACCATTCTTGTGGAATAATTTGCCAATACCGTTAAGAAATATTACAAATATTAATTCTTTCAAATACAAAATAACAGATCATTTATTGAAATCAACCTAGCTGTATAAATAATATAAAAAACTGATCATGTCATCATGTTTATTTTTTCATCACATTTTATGAAGTTGTATTGAACATTATTATCACACTTGACTTTTTATGCTAATGTATGTATGCAATGTACTAGTATATGTTTGTGTTTTGTTTGATTTTTCATTACGAGGGCCTCAGGGAAGATTAGTTATATAGCTAACTGTGTAACCCTCTTAAAATAAAGTATTGTTGTTGTTATTGGAGCTTCAATCAACATTAGAACAGGGACTGGCAATGTTTGTAGCAAGGACTTGAACATTGAACACATTGGAACATGGACTGGCAATGTTTGTAGCAAGGACTCGAACATTGAAACTTCAATCAGCATTATAACAGGGACTGGCAATGTTTGCAGCAGGGAGTAGAACATTGAAACTTCAATCAACATCATAACAGGGACTGGCAATGTTTGCAGCAGGGAGTAGAACATTGAAACTTCAATCAACATCATAACAGGGACTAGCAATGTTTGTAGCAGGGAGTAGAACATTGAAACTTCTATCAACATTAGAACATGGACTGGCAATGTTTGTAGCAGGGAGTAGAACATTGAAACTTCAATCAACATTAGAACAGGGACTGGCAATGTTTGCAGCAGGGAGTAGAACATTGGAACTTCGATCAACATTAGAACATGGACTGGCAATGTTTGCAGCAGGGAGTAGAACATTGAAACTTCAATCAACATCATAACAGGGACTGGCAATGTTTGTAGCAGGGAGTAGAACATTGAAACTTCAATCAACATTAGAACATGGACTAGCAATGTTTGTAGCAGGGAGTAGAACATTGAAACTTCTATCAACATTAGAATATGGACTGGCAATGTTTGCAGCAGGAAGTAGAACATTGAAACTTCAATCAAAATCATAACAGGGACTGGCAATGGTTGTAGCAGGGAGTAGAACATTGGAACTTTAATCAACATTAGAACATTGACTGGCAATGTTTGTAGCAGGGAGTAGAACATTAAAACTTCAATCAACATTAGAACATGGACTGGCAATGTTTTTAGCAAGAACTAAACATTGAAACTTAAATCAACATTAGAACAGGGACTGGCAATGTTTGTAGCAGGGAGTAGAACATTGAAACTTCAATCAACATTAGAACATGGACTGGCAATGTTTTTAGCAAGAACTAAACATTGAAACTTAAATCAACATTAGAACATGGACTGGCAATGTTTGTAGCAGGGAGTAGAACATTGAAACTTCAATCAACATTAGAACATGGACTGGCAATGTTTTTAGCAAGAACTAAACATTGAAACTTAAATCAACATTAGAACATGGACTGGCAATGTTTGTAGCAGGGAGTAGAACATTAAAACTTCAATCAACATTAGAACATGGACTGGCAATGTTTTTAGCAAGAACTAAACATTGAAACTTAAATCAACATTAGAACATGGACTGGCAATGTTTGTAGCAGGGAGTAGAACATTAAAACTTCAATCAACATTAGAACATGGACTGGCAATGTTTTTAGCAAGAACTAAACATTGAAACTTCAATCAACATTAGAACAGGGACTGGCAATGTTTGTAGCAATGACTAGAACATTGAAACTTCAATCAACATTAGAACATGGACAGGCAATGTTTGCAACAGGGAGTAGAACATTGGAGCTTCAATCAACATTAGAACAGGGACAGGCAATGCTTGCAGCAGGGAGTAGAGCATTGAAACTTCAATCAACATCAAAACATGGACTGGCAATGTTTGTCTCAGTGTGTAGAACATTGAAACTTATTGCAACATTAGATTTGAAACTTATGGCAACATTAGATTTGAAACTTATGGCAACATTAGATTTGAAACTTACAATTGTTGTAGCAGGGAAAAGAACATTCAAACTCTAGGCAATATTAGAACAGGGACTGGCAAGGGTTGTAGCACAGAAAAGAACATTGAAACATTGGTTGTAACAGGGCAATTTTGGACAGGGACTGGTAAAGGCACCGTTGTTGCAGGATGGAAAAGTTTGTATCTAGGAGAATACCATTGATATCTCTGGCAAATTTAAAACATGGACCATCAGTGGCAGTAGCAATATATATAAGGATACCTGAGGTTTTACTGTAAGATATCACTCCATTTCTTTAAATACATTAGATGTAATTTATCACAATTATTGACAGACTCAAGAAAAATTTAAAAAACTTAATTACAATTTAAAAACTAGAAGATGATGAAAAGCTTTTAAACTGATCATTATTTCTACCAGTTAAAAGTGAAAACATAAAAATTTCTATAAAGTTTGAAAAATGTTTTGTTATTTAAGTAGTATACAAACTGTTGCCATAATATTTCAACTTTTATTGATAAATTAAAGTGTTTATTTGAAAATGAAATCTAAGTTTTCAATACATCAAATTAGTTAGAAATGATACGAAAATAGAATTAGTGTTGACTGAATAGTATCTGATACAATATGAGCAATTGTTGGACTTGTTTATCCAATAGTTAGGAGTAGATGCTATTTTAATAGAGGGATTAAGGACATTTAAAGTTAAAAGTGTCAAAGCTGGAGTTAACTACATATTTATATTTTATAGTTACTACTTACTTAATATGGTGAATTGGAAATACAGATCAGGGATAAAATCTGAGAGAAGATAGATAAATTGGAAGAATTTGTAAGAAAATTCAAAAAGTTCATTGAGAATAGATCGTACTTTGGGAGAAAAAAAATAATTATCTGAAAAATGATAACCAGCTCTCATATTTAAGTGAAGAAATCATATAACAGCTGAAATCTGTGAGTATATTTTAGAAAAATTATGGTAAAGTAATGTATCACATTAATAAATGTATATATACAAAAAATGAAAAAAAACGTGTTATATATATAAATTTTATGTGTCTGAAGCATTTACAAGAAACTTTGATTGTTTTGTTGATTCACATATTTTTTTTTCATTTTTTTCCCCATAATTAATTTGAAAATTTCTATTATATTCCTATATTAATTTGAATGTGTAGATAGCCTGCATTTTTTACATTTTATATTGATTTACTGTTATTGAAGGCTGTAAAAAAGTTTTTTTTGCTTACATCCTTTGATTTTGGTGATGTCAGTCTTAAAAAAAAGCACATGCAATCAGGGTCTTTCTATTAAGGGATATCACATTCATTATTCCTTTTATTGTATAAATTGTAAATATGCTTACACCCTTTTTATTCAACAGAAAAATATCATGTGGCTTTCAATCCTGCCGTACATTTTTTCCGGGAATAACCCTTGAATTTTGCATTGTATGACTAAATACTGTAACTCATAGATTATCATGATACAAAGTATTTAACAATGTCTCATATGAATCTAAGGATATGTTAGGTAAATATGATTGAGACAGCTACCCAACAACAAAAATAACCAACAGTCATTTATATGGCCACATATATAGTCTTTAACAATAAACAAGTGTCTTTTCAAAACAATTCTAAAAATAATAGAAAACATTAAGATTTGACAAACATGTACATATACTTCATACTAACCACATTAAGTCTTTAATTCAAGACCTATCAAATAAGGAAATCTTTGACAAAAACTGCATGAAAATCTTCCTGTTTGCAAGGTGTCATATTTTTTCTGAAAAGTACTGACATTTTTTTTCTCCTTTAATACATCCAAATTTAAAACTGAAATATTTTGAAAAATAAGTCATGAAAATATACTTTTCTTTGCATTTTTCAATAATACATATCAACATTAATTTTGTCAATATTTTAAGGAAAAAGGAAAGAGGTCTTTTGTTTATTGTTTGCCCTAAACATGCTTAAGTCTTATATGGTAAATCAATTGGTTTATCAATTTCAAGTCATTAATGATTTTGTTGTTCATAATGATTATTTCTTAAAATTGAAAATGAAAATGGGGAATGTGTCAAAGAGACAATAACCCCACCATAGACCATACATCAGCCGAAGGCCACCAACGGCCAATTGGGTCTTAAAAGTAGCAAGAAACCTTCCCAACCCGCGTCCATCAGCTGGCCCCTAAACAAATATGTACAAATGTATATTAGTTCAGTGATAATAGATGTCATACTGAACTACACAGCAGTGGATTTATATACATTCATCAGTAGTCAAACTTTCTTGCTTACCCTAAACCTTGAGCAAAAATAATCCATTTTCAACTGTTCTTGCTGATGTAACAAATATGAGAAAAAAAACCCTGAAAATTTTAAAATACGGTAGGTATGCACTTTACAATCAGGCATAAAATAAGTCATCTTCTACTGCTTTTGCACCAAAATTATCATGAATGTCAATTGGCAAGAATTTTTACTGTTATTGGTCAAGAAAGCACACCATTATGACCCTCTTTACAGGGAGTAGTATGTGACCCCCCTAATGTGGGATTCAGGGGGAGAGGAAAGATTTGTTGTAGGTGAACTAGGTTCATGCAAGGATTAGGCTACCACCATATCCATTAAGATATATATGTTTTGCCTTATCGTTACTCCTTATATGCACAAAATTTTTATGCATGTGGCTAAATAATCTAGCAAAAGCAAGTAAGATTTTAATACTTTATTGACCCTGAGTTTAATTGGTTCAAAAAACTTTGTACATGTTTTATTGAATCTGTATCCATGAAATCATTCATACCATTAGTAATAACTTCTAGTACAATCAACTCATATCCCATCTTTTTCAATTTCAGATAAACAGTGATTGTGTGTATAGCAACTATGGAGCATACATCTTCCTTTCCGATACAGAAACTTCTTAATAAAAAGAACAAGCAGAAGACATCTGATCGATGGAAGATAGCTGCAAACATCATTATTCCATTAGTATCCGTAGGTTATAATACTTTCTTACAATATTTGTATTACGTTTGACTCTTATTGATGAATTCCAGTTTTGTCCATTGTTGTAGTATGTCAGATGACCTTTAATTGCTAACATCTATGTCATTTGTTCTTTTAATGGCAATCATACCATATATTACTTAAAGTAAGGGAAATAGCTTGAAAAAAAACCATACAGCTTTAGCATTTGTATCCTGATTCTCAAAATAAGCTCCTGCAAAATGAAATCCATGATAATTATTGTATTTAAAATTTTGGGCAGATGGTGATATTGGGTATTGGAAAAGTCAAAACCAATATTTTATTTTGAGATTTTGGTCATTGAGATATACTTTTCTGTATGATATAATGTTATGTCATGTGTTGTTTTTATTGATGGACAAGGTTTGTTATGCATCTGCTGTAAACAATGGAGTATTTAGTCTATTTAGACTCACTCTTGACCATCTGTTCGTCCAATTTTCGTTTCTACACTCTAACTGAAGTTTGCCTCATGCAAATTTTATTTCTAAATCTCATAGACAATGATGAGATCCAAAATTCCCAGACAGGTTATCATTTTGGCCATGAGTCACTTACAGTTCAAGAGTTATGCAACTTGGAAAATTGCAATTTTTATCCCTTTCCACCTTTTAAGGTTTTTCTCGTTCAAATTTTATGAAACTGAAACACAATGCTGAGAACTGAAACTAACAGACAGAGCTCAAATTTGAAAATGAGTCACTTACCATTCTCGAGTAATACCCCTTTATTAATTAGAAAATTGTAAAATTTTCAGCTCAAATTTGAAAGTAGTCACTTTCCATTCTAGAGTAATACCCCTTTATGACTTTGAAAATTGTAAGTTTTTTCTGTTTGATTTGTGATTGTCTCCATCAAGTTTTATGTAATTAACTCAAACACGATACTTAAAGAACTTGTATAGTAAAAAGATGTTGAATTTGGGTTGTAGACATATGCTGTTCTTTAGTTGTGTCCGTATTTAACTTGGAAAATAGCAAAGCTTGAGCAGGTACATTCATATCCTCAGACACATTCTTTTTTCACAAAAAAAAATTATGATGTGAATTTCACTCGCATAAATTCAAAGAAAAAAATTTAAAATTCCGACATCTTGGTTTGAATGTTTTTAATGTTAAACACATTCAAAAAAAGTAGAAAAACCAAGACTCTTATTATAAATTAAAGTAATCTCCTGCAAGGAGATACATGTTCTTACAAATTATGGTTTTAAGTTTTTAAAAGTATATGTCCTAGGCATATTATATCAATGTAAGAATTTAAAAAGGCTAGGGGAAACTATTAATCTCCAGCTATTAAAGTGAAAAAGAAATTATATCCTCCATGTGAAAGAAAATTGAAAAGTTAAAAAGCATTTTCTGACCCTTTAAACTTAGTTAATCTAAAATTTTGTAAATATACATTATAAACTTTCAAATGAATCTAGGATTTAATCTTCCATTCATTAAAGTAATTTGTGATGAAGGTGCTCTTAAATCAATCATTGCTTTATAGGGAAGATAAAGAATCAGCTAACATAAACTGATCTTGATAAATTGATTTACAAAAACCAACACCTGTTGTTAATTACAAATAATTCAGGTGTCGATTATTGATTACAAGTAGATTAATGGAATTAAATTAACTAGATGTCAGTTTAGTATATTTCTCATCAATTAAACAAATAAATAAATGGACATTTACTCTAAATTAATTTTTAGTTGCATTATAGTAATCGTGGACCAAACTATGGGTAAATGTTGTATTATATTTCATGACAGCTATTTGATTATGGTATTGTCTGTTTAAAATAATGGACATTCATCATTGATTCTTCCTAACAATGATATACGTGTGCATTAGACAGCAATCAACCAATAAAATAGATGCATGGAAAATAACCATCTTAAACGGATAGTAGCTACGATTTTCATTAAAATTACTTTTTTAATCTATATGCCGGATTTTGTACAAAAAGTTTAATAAATATGATTAAAACAACTTCTGGTTACTTTCCATTTATCATTTAGAAGCTTTTAAATGTTTAACACCTAAATTTATTTCTTGTCTATAGATAATAATTCGATGTTAAGCCAAACCCTTATTCATATGACCTATGTTGATTTGAACTCTTCAGTTCCCAATGCGCAATCGCACATTGTGCCCTGAAGGGAAACTTGTCGAACAGGGAATGTTATCGCGGAAATGGTACGTGAATTTACAGTTTCTGCGCGAAAAGAAACAAAACAGAGGTGCAAACAAATTATTGTTAATTGAAAATAAAAAACAGCAATGAGATTGGTAATTAAAATCACTCAAAACACCTGCGATGCAGGCTAAGTCAAACAGAAGTAGCCGACGGTTTGCGTAAAGTTGTCTTGTTTACATTACTTAAAAATTCCAGATCATGAAAATAAATCGCAACGTGTTCAGTATTGTCAAAAATATGATAATAAATTTACGGGCAGGAATCTCACACCTTAGAAGAAACTAGAAATCAACTTCCTACAATTTAGTATTATTCTGGACGTGTATCCTTCATGGAGGCCCCTATTCTACACACAAACACGTGTATACGTTATCGGCATGGTTTGGTCATACAAATCTAATAACAAGTGTATAATATCGCCATTGTTGGAGAATCTTGGGTTGGAATAATATGCCGGTTTTTGTTATATTTTTTATTTACATAATTTGACAAATGGTGTCAAATATGTACGTTTAATATAAAGTAATTATCAAATACGTAAGAAAACAAAAAGCACGTGTTCATATCTATTTATATCGCGGTTAGCTCACTCGCTGTGTCGGCAAAGTTCGGGAAGTAAACCTGATGCATAATTAATGAGATGAATAGGCACGCAACACGATATGAATTATCAATTATTAACACTTCTGTAGTTTATGAAAACGTTTTAGCGATCTTATTGTTTATTTTTAGTCCATAGCTTTGATTTTTTCAGCTTAAAAACTTGTTCATAATTTTGTCAAAATCGTAGCTACTCTCCCTTTAAGGTTATCTTTGTATTCAGTCAAAATACCCAAATTAGCAATGTTAGTGTTAAAATAAAATTGAGTCGTGGTTGAACACTTGTTTATTTTTTTTTTACTTTCTCAATCTCTAACTACTGTACAACATATTTTCTGAAACTCATAAAGATGATAAAAGATAGTTTCAGTTCCTAATTTTCTATAAGTTTAATTATAACAATTTCAGGAACTGCTGCATACAAATAGTGCTATCAAAATTTAAAATGGAAACTTTCATTTTTGCCAGACTTATGCCATCTCAAATTTTTGCAATACAACACCCAAGGTAGATTATTGCAAACCATAGTTTTCATAGAACATTATTGTTGACACATACAAGCTTTCATTTGTAGATGATTATGCTGCATTTTATAAGGTTCTATTTTGTTCACACGACCAGGTATAACCAATGTTTATGGACAAAAGATGAATGTTTTCAAACATGTTTGAAAGATAATTTAGAAATAATCTAAAATCAAAGGAAAAGGGCTTTGGCTTTGGCTTTTAACATTATTGTTCCAGCAAACACTGTATATATGATATTCTAAATATGATTTAAATTATCTATGTGTTCCTGAAGGGCCCCTTTGTAATGACTTTAACAACTTATATAATGACTTTTACCACTTACTTGTTATATACAAAACAAATTCAGTTGTTCAATGTATACGTTACCGATCTTAAATGGTAAAAAAAGCTTAACAATTTCAAATGATAGAAAAAAAATTGTATACCACATAATCATCTAATGGTGATTTTCCTAGACTTGCATTTTAAATTAAGGACCATATATATATGAAGAAAGCGATAACTATTTCAGAAATGATATACAAATGTAATAAATTCTTTCATCCTATTTTAGATCTTAAAATCCATAAATTCTTCACATCTTAATGTTGTTATAGGTAAAACTATATTTCATGACACAAGGTTTATTGTAAAATTTGAAAAGTAATAAAAAGTGAACTTAAATCAAACTGATAAACCTGTTTTGATGTTCTTATAGTTATTAGATACAAACTTTTTCTTTAAAGAATCAGATTTAAAAATTATAAAAACTTTCTATTTGTCAATTTTAGATTTAACTCTTTATCATGTTTATAGAAATAACAAAGAATAAAAGTAAAAACATCTGGTTTTAGCTATATGAGTATTGAGTTTGTTTGACATAGATTATTTATATTTTGGCAAAGTTAATATAAAGATCCACTGTTTAATTCTTTCAGTATATTATTTGCAGAACCATGGCCAAATTTTTGGTCAGTTTGGTTTTTTTCTGACAGTAATCCTGATTAATTGTATGCACATTTCAATACTAAGTTTTTCTTGTTGTTTTTAATTATCTATCATTGTAATTGTTTACCCACTGAAGTCGGTGCTTTACCATGTCTTCAACCACAAATATATAAACACTAGTTGCCATGAAAGAACCAATAGTGCTGCAAGTGGTGTTAAACACAAAAATCATTCAATCAATCACAGTAATATATGACTGTACATGTCCAATGTCAGAATTCTTATCTTCTTAGTTGTTTTGTATCTATGTAGAAATTTGATATTGAAGGCAGATTTTTGTAAGTCTTTGTTATATTTATTTGAAACTTTGGGTTCTGGATGATTTAGAATTTTACCTGTCGTAAAGACTTATCCCCTATTTTGAAGTTAAAAATGTACCCTTAATTTCATAATTGTTTTAAAAGTTTTACTGTACATCTCTTTTTATTCATCCTTATATTTGTTTATTAGAAATATGATACACTGTAAGAGTATTATATATCTATTTACTGTGAAGAAAGAAATAATTTAGTCACTTTTATTTTGTAAAGAAAAATGTAAGTTGTCACGAAATAAGCAAGTTTTAAAATACATTTGATAATATACATGAATATAGATCTTATATTTCAGTTAAAGGCCTGAAATTTGGGAAGAATATTTCTCCTTATACATGCACATGCTGTATGATCTGTATCTCATTGTTACACACTTCATCCATGCATATTTTATAGTATTATGAATTAGTATCAAGAATGAATAATAAGAAGCAAAGCTATTTTAATTTCAATGCATCTTTCTTATACCTTACCTTACCTTATAAGACTTCAAATTTTATTTGAAGATTTATTGCATGGTTTTGAGATAATGGCTTTTTTATAAGTTATTAAAATTTAACTGCATTGCATTTGGAATGAGTAACTTTGTACAATATACCTTTTATATCAATAGAAAGTAGTTATAAGGAAGTTGAAGTGATGTTATTAGTGCACTTGAAGACTACAAAGTGTTTAAATTACTTGTCAAGTGTTTTAGAACAACGGGGGAGTTGTCAGTGTTCTTTTTCTTCAACCTGATGCTAAGGCCACACATAACTCATACTTGTTTCTTTGAATTCTCCAGAATTTGTTTCTAACAATTAACTTATGAATGTTATGTTTTTTATCTTTTTACTTAGAAACGTTAATGATTTATAATCCAGTCGCAAAATGTATATAAGATCTTTTACATAATGTAAGATTTTCTCAGAAATAAAACTCTTGTGGAATAAAAAAAACCTATATATATCTTCCAGAAAATGGTTTTATACTTGGATTATTTGAAATTCTGAAAATAATTTCTTTATTTTATTGTGAAATTTCGGCTACATTTGGGCATGTTGGGTGTATTAATTTTTTGAGTTAAAATGGAAATACAAATGTACATATATTTGTAAAATCAAATCAAGCTTTGATTCCGTTAAGTCGTTCCAATTGATATTTTTATAGTGTGTCTTTTTATGTTGTGATGTTATACTTCTGTTTCAGAAAAGGGAAAAGGTTTGGTACCATTTAAACATTTAATTCTGCTGCAATTGTTTGTACCTGTCTTAAGGGCATACGATACAGTTTTGATCCTGTATTTACAAGTTCATGAAAATTTGCATATAGCCTATTTCTTACCTGATTAAATCAAATATGTAATAAAAAATATACCTTCATGTGCTACTTTTTGAGTAAAATGAGGTCGAAATTTTGTATATTTGCTCAAAATTCAGATTTGTGGCCGTAATTTCTTTTTCGAAAGAAAGACATAACATTTTTGTTACAAAAGATAAACACAAATTGTTTTTTGTTAAATAATCGGTAATTTCTGTATTTTATAAGTATCCTAAAAGAATATGCACTTTCATTTTCAGAAATAACTCATATTTATCAAATGTTCATGAATTGAGGAAAAACGTTATTTTTTACTGCATGTTTATCAAAATTAAAAAAAATCCTCTATTTACAGTTTTATAAAATTTGGGTCACATAATCTCCCTGCAAAATGAAACATATTGCCGTTTTGAAAAATAGGGGTTCATGAACTCGTTTTCAAATGAAATCAGTTTGAATGATAAAAATCAGTCGAAAAATGCATCTTTTCCCGATATGTCACAGTTTGACGTCGCCAAAATAACATTTTACGTTAGCAACGTCATTACCTCCCCTGTAACTGTATCGTATGCCCTTAAGTCAGGAATCTGATTGTCAGTGGTTGTCGTTTATGTGGTTCATAAGTGTTTCTCGTTTCTTTTTTTATATATAATTGACAGTTGGTTTTCCCTTGGGAATGGTGTTACACTAGTCATTTTTGAGTCCCTTTATAGCTGGTTGTTCGATTTAAGCCTAGGCTCCGTGTTCAAGGCCGTACCTTGACCTCTAATAGTTTACTTTTATAAATTATGACTTGGATGGAGAGGTGTCTCATTGGCACTCATATCACATATTCTTATATCTATTTAGTAAATTATCAGATTGGATGAGTTCTGTTGGTGTGCCTTATGTTTTATAAGGGTTTTGAGTCAGACAACAGCAAGCCAGTTGTAACAAAGACTTTTTTCAAACAAATGTCAGTCAAATCTTACTAGAACAAACTGACGACAAATTTGCTGCACTGGAAACTACAGTTTTCATGTAATTTTGGTAAACCTTTCATTTGTTCTGCAAAACTGGTTCCAAACATTTATAAGTGTTCATCTGATTGCTTGCTACAGTTTTCCATAGAAACTTCAGGATGGATATATGACTTATTGACTTAGTCCATACAAACAAACATTACCTGAAAACTTATTTTGATACAGTCCCCAGATTGAAGTATATGTTGATTCTATTTCATGAGACAGGTGTTGTAAAGATGTTATAAATTTGAATACAATTGAATACCAAACGGGTTATTAATCTTGGATTAGACAAAATTAAATTTTCACTCTAAAATGTTGTTTGAATTCTTTCGTTGTAATGGAAAAACAATTGAAAAAATTTGATGTTTTATTTTTGTCTTGGAAAAGTAAATAGTTTTGGTATATTTTTCAAATTGGATTGAATGCAATTGTCAGGAAGTATTGTTTCGATTGACAATATTTTTGTTTATTGTTTCTATTAATCAAAGTTTTTTCTTTGGTTTTCTCAAAATTGAAAAATAACCAGTGACATGTGGTTTTATTAGATCTACAACATAACTGATTACTATAGCAGCATGGATAGACTAAAAGTATCTGCATCCATACATTTTTGACAGAAAAAACTATTGTAATAAACAATGGCTAGTAACAGACTTTATCCTGATAGTGTGGGAGGCGTTCCAAGGAGTACATTCTTCCAGTACATAGATGATGACAATACTTTAGTTAATGTCCGCTTTACGACACGTCTCGGTTTTTTACTGCAGGCTCAGCAATCGGTATGTACATGGCTTGAATCTTGGAGGATATATATTGATGACTTTAAAGGTTCAAATTAAATGAAGAATTTGCATCTTTTATGCAGAATTAAATCATTTAGATATTCATTTATATCTTTTGTAGACTATAATTCCTTCACTTTATAAAATGTACATTGTACTACAAATTGAACTGCAGTATGACAAATCTAATGACAATTTTGTATATTTCTTTTCATCATTGATATTTAATAGCAATTGCAATTGAGACACAGGGTTCTGCTGATGTGTAAAGACATTTTTTAGTTGAAATAGTTTTACAGTTCCTCAGTTTAAAATAAAACTTGATAATATTGGTATAATTAAGATTCAAATATTTTTACTATGCCCCATTTTTATGCCCCTTTTATGGGCATTATGTTTTCTGGTCTGTGCTTCCCTCCGTTAGTTCACACTTTCGTAAGTTCGTTTGTCCGTCAGTCTGTCCCGCTTCAGGTTAAAGTTTTTGGTCGAGGTAGTTTTTGATGAAGTTGAAGCCCAACCAACTTAAAACTTAGTACATATGTTACCTATGATATGATCTTTCTAATTTTGATGCCAAAATAGAGATTTTACCCAAGAAAATGATTCTGCGGATGGGGTATCCTTGTAATATGAACACATTCTTGTTCTTTAAATATTGCTGATTTTAACCAGAAGTACTAAAAAATATTTGGTTTTATGATTTACCCTCCTTTCAAAATCTGTCCCTAATCCCAGTCACCTTAATTTTTATTGGTTGAGATAAAACAATTTCTAATCCAAAATCTTTATGAGATATTTTCCACTTCATTTTTAACTTTTAAAACTGATTATTTAATTAGTAAAACAGTGTTTTTAAGGGTGTTGGGCAAGCTGGAAAACTTGACCATAATGGTTTCAAGACAGGAGAGAAGGTATTTGACAAAAATTTGAAACCTGATGAATGTTTAAGGTGGTACCTAACACTACAGGGAGATAACTCTGTAAAGTAAGCTAAACGTTTTAATTATTTTGTTGTAAAAGGAAAATTAAGCTTCTCAATGATAAAAATTGGTGATTGTCAAATTGCTTTCTAACCAGTGTAATTTTTCTGATTAAATGCTTGGTTCAAAATTTTTATTTTTTTTATATTTTTGTTAAAGTGTCAAAGTAAATACATTGACAAAATTTAATAAAAATGAAACAAGCCAAATTAATGTTAGTGAAAGTGTTAGGTACCACCTTAAGCTAGACACTGGTGACAAGCAGAAAATAAAGTATTTGTAGTACATTATGCACATAATACTTGTGACATTGAAAAGATAGTACCTTCAGTTGATAAAGTATTGAAGCTCAGAAAATGGTTGTCTTTCTAGAATGTACATGAGTAGATTCAAGGGAGGTCATTTTAATTTATATCATGCTACGACAGTGTATAAATAACATGTCTTGTTCCACGGATGTTGCTACGTAATCAAGAAGCAGGGTAACACTTTCTGGTTTGGCTTCCAAGCATTTAAAAAGTTTATCTCGTGGAAGGGGGAATAAACAATGTGATTTATTATGTAATAGATTTCCTCATATCATATGATATGAGAGCTATTAGTTTGGTAATAACTCGGTATACGACTTTTCAATCCTCGTCAAGTAGCATTTGATGACGGATATTAAACACTTGGTATTGTTGTAAATCTTTTGAAAATCATTTGTAGTAACTTCTATTCCTCTTCAAACATTCATCACACACCAAATAAAGTCAATACTAAATGGAAAAATAGATAAATAGAGGAAAATTTATGCAGCAAGATTACAGATTGATATGAAAATCATTGATTTATAAAACTAGTTTAGGTCTACAGCAGTTCAAACATTGGTGCACATATTTTAAAATGTTGGTATAAAGTCATTTCCGTACTGATTTTATTTTGCTAGAGATCACCCTTTTCGTGGAGTATGTCATTTGGTCTCTGATAGATAGTTCTCTCATTTGCAGTCATACCACATCTTTTTTTTTGCATTAAAGATTAACATACAATATTTTGGGTAATTTTTGTAAATCGTATGTTGTGCACTAAAATTAAGATCTAACATGTAACATGTTTCACAATATCTTCTGCTATCTAGGTATACTTTGTGTAGTCAGTAAGTTGCATGCCTTCAATTTTTATGACTGGTAAATATAAAGATTATTATTATTAATATTGTAAGGCTTTATGAAATATTTTTAATAAAAGTTGATGTTCAGGTTGAAGTTTTTACTGTTTAAGGGCATACGATACAGTTACAGGGAAGGTAATGATGTTGCTAACGTAATTTGTTATTTTCGCGACGTCAAACTGTGACATATCGGGAAAAGATGCATTTTTCGACTGATTTTTATCATTCAAACTGATTTAATTTGAAAACGAGTTCATGGACCTCTTTTTTTCAAAAAGGCATTTGGTTTCATTTTGCAGGGAGATTATGTGACCCAAATTTTATAAAACTGTAAATAGAGGATTTCTTTTAATTGTGATAAACATGCAGTAAAAAATTACGTTTTTTCCTCAATTCATGAACATTTGATAAATATGAGTTATTTCTGAATAATAAATGCATATTCTTTTAGGATATTTATAAAATACAGAAATTACTGATTATTTAACAAAAAACAATTTGTGTTTATCTTTTATAACAAAAAAGTTATGTCTTTCTTTCGAAAAAGAAATTACGGCCACAAATCTGAATTTTGAGCAAATATACAAAATTTCTACCTCATTTTACTCAAAAAGTAGCACATGAAGGTATATTTTTTATTACATATTTAATTTAATCAGGTAAAAAATAGCCTGTATGCAAATTTTCACGAACTTGTAAATACAGGATCAAAACTGTATCGTATGCCCTTAAGTCATAGTCTCACTTAAACAAAGAATACCCTCCCCCTAATCAGAAGCTGCTTTGCTATTGGGCTGAATGAAATTTACTAAGCACTATGTTATTGAAGCTTTATCATGTTTCCCAATTAGATATACGGAAGATAGAATTAAAACAGAAATATAAAATTATTTCAAGGTCATTTACATAAAATGATAGTATTTTCCCTTCACTATAGTATAATGTGTACTATTTGTTTTATTTGACAGTTACGTCAGGCATCAGAGAACAAAAGAAGACAAAGCTTTGAAAACCCAGAAAATATTGAAAAGTAAGTAAGAACTAGTTATTATTATCACACAGAATTAAGATAAAATTGAGAATGGAATAGGGAATGTATTAAAGAAACAATAGCCTGACCAAAAGCAGATAACCGCCGAAGGCCACCAATAGGTCTCAACACAGCCAGAAACCTGCACCCAGAGTTATCTATCCTGGAGGCTCCTGATTTTAAATTCATGGCTTCAGTATCAAACATTGTTGCAGTATGGTATGAAGTAAAAAATATTACTTTTGGCTAGACTCCAATAGATTTCTAGAGCTGCTTATCATACAAAATGAATATTACTCCTTCAGTCAAGTAAAAAATGCCAAATGTAATTTTTATTCTGAAAAAAAAAACCCATTTTAAATGCATTTAAAATTAACATGACAAACATGTATAAACATTTTTACAAAATAATCAATTTAAGACAACTTTGTTAGATTCAAGTTTTGTAGATGAATGTACAGCTTTTCCCAAGAAATCCTTTCTGATTCTTAATCTTGACTATAACGTATAACAAGATATTTCCATACTGAACAGAATAAGAAACTAACAAATAAATTTTTGATAAAGCCACTCTTCCTTTCTTGGAGTAGGTACTTGTTTGGTGCGAAATAAGAAAAATGTAATTTTTTTCTTTGAATATTATTTTGTGTACTGTTGCTTCTTATACTGTTAGGAGTTTGCTCACTGTTGAAGGCTATAGAGTGACATTTAGTTTCTGACTTCTACCTCATTTGGTCTCTGGTGGAGTGTTGTTTTATTTGTAATCATACCACATCTTATTTTCAAATATACTTATGCTTACATTATATTTAATGAATATTTATAGGTTTTGCAATATTTTGAAAGGAACTGAATAATAGAATCAAATTAAGATGTAACGGAAGAACATTTTACCATATTTAACCCTTGATGAAAGAAGAAAATTATATCTATTTGGAAAAAACCATTTGTAATACAAGGGAAGCGACTCTATGTTGACATGGGTACAGAATGCAGTAAAAATTTGTACAGGACCAACATATATTGTAGGGGAAGCAACTCTATTTAGATATAAGGACAGTAGGCTCTAAGATTTATTTAACAAATATGTAATGTAAGAAAAGCAACTCTATTTAGACATTTGTACAGAAGGTATAAAATTGTAAAGACCATGCTTATTTTAGAAAATTGACCATACATAGCATATTGACACAAATCTTTTTTTTTAAATCAGTGAAATTGTGTTTTCAGGATTCAAAAAGGATCAAATGATCTATACCAAAAAAAGAAACTTAATAATGTTTGGTATTATCTTCCCCTATGCTATAATTCTGTTTTCAATTAAACAAGCTGTAAATATTCTGACCTGATAAATGACAAGATTTTGATTCCCAGTTACATCAGCACAAACTCTTTCCTTATAAGTTAGATCGTTTATTCTTCACAGCACTTCTGTCTCAACTGTTTCCAGAATCATGAAGGTGGAAGCAGGTCTAGTAAAGTTTACTTGCAGACAGACCTAGATGGATGGACAAAATTAAACAGGTACTAGACCTGCTTCCACCCTCCTCAAAGATGGCAGCAGGTCTAGAACACCTAGATCCTGTTCATCCATCTCTGTCTGTCTGATAGTAAACTTTTGTTAAAGTTTTCCTAGGATTCTGTGATAGGGAATGATTTAATATTTGGTCTTCTGCTTGGTAATGCGGAATTGTACCAAGTAAGCAATTTTTGCATCTGCTCTGTTAGAGCATTGTATGTTCATAGTCCCTCTATCCCGATTGTTCTTATATTGAGTCAGAGCATTGTATGTTCCTAGTAGCTCTATCCCCATTATTTTTATGGGTGAGAGCATTAAATATTCACAGTACCTCCATCCTGAAGGTTAGAGCATGTCTTATAATCTAATTATAACTCAAGCGTGGGTTATTGTATTTTTTCTGGAATTTTTACAATCTTTTAGGTTAAAAGAAGACAAGCTCTCTTTTCATTTTGACAATTTCTATATTAGTTTATCAATAGTTATAGGTTTTAGACTTTATATTTTTTTAGATGGGCAATTTTTGGTGGCTATTTCTATTCACTGATCCCATTATTTTTTTCAGTCTTTCAATCAGTAAGAGCTACTCTCTTAGATTTTGAAATTTTCAGATTTATTGTAGAGTTTAAATGTTTAAAATAAAGATGTGGGTGTAATATGTGCTCAACTGTAAAATCTGTTTTATAGGTTGCACTTTGTAAATACAGCTATTTCTCAAACCACACCTCTTTTGGGGAGGTTTGGAATATTCCTAGAAAATTAATTTTGTTTACATACTGGTTCCCAGTTATGTTCCATCTCGTAGAGACATAACTTGGGAATTTTACCAGTAAATATACATGTGCATATTGTTTACATTGAAATATGTGGTAACCCCTTATTCAAGGTAGAGGTAGTTAAGAAAATTAGTGTTTATTAGTTTATAATTACATTAGATGTATGTTTCATTATAAAACTTTTTTCTGATTGGCTAACTGCATATCACATGTTATTCCTCCAGCAATTGCATCACTCAATAAAACTTTTCATTCATGATAACACATGCTCCAACAAAAAAGTGCACAGGTGAATTGAATAAAACAGTTATAAAATTCGTGTTTGCGTGATCAGAGCTAAAAAATGTAATTATAAGTATTGAATGCTTCTTTTTGTAACTTCATAGGGTTATAAAAGCGTTGACCGCAGTACATTTTGTATGAAGCGCGGAAGCTTCTACGCTTCATACAAAATGTACTTCGTTCAACACTTTTACACCCCAATGAATTTACAAATAGAAGCATTCAATTCTTAAATAAACTCTGCAAAGTTCAGGGCATATAAACGTTAAAAATATGCCGCACAGCCCTATATTTTGACCTTTGAAAAAAATTGTAGTGCATATGAACTTTCAATTCTAGGATAAGATTTTTTTCAAACTTCACAGTAAAAGTGGTACAGTTTTTGTCGTAAAAGGAGTTCCTATGGGAAATTGCATGGTCAATATTTACAGAAATGCAACCTATAGATTGCCAGTATCATTTGGACTTTAATCAATCAACACTCTGTTGAGTTCATAGTTTTATCTTTTAATTATTCTTATTAAACAGTTTTGAATATTCTTTCAAAGGGACTCAGTGTTCTGAAAAATCTCTATTTTTTTTCCCTTTGTGACAGTGTGAATAAGCTTTTGACACTAAGAATATTTAGCCTTAAGTAATTCACCTATCCTGTCAAGCTTTAAATATTTTCCTTAGATTGTGTTACTAAAAACAAAAGCTACAAATTAGGAAATATTTAATAAAATTGTCATATCTTTAGCAAACATTTCAATTAGAGTTAACTTGTAAAGCTGTGTATGTTAAATAAAAAGTAAAAATGTTATGAAATAAGTGCTTTTAGCAACACGACCTAGCGACACACGTTGAGTAAACCCGTCTGATTGAGATGTAGGGATTTAGATAACATAACACTATCATCTTCAATGTTTAAGTTTGGTAGAAAAAATTGATCCTAATGGCTTCCAAATAAGCTGACTTTAAGAATTTATGGCACATGTTGTCAATACAGGGATAAGTTTGTAGTCTTATTAATTTCTTGTGAATTTTGTAGGGATTTTAATCTATTTGATATTGTCTTTTGGGACTTTGTATCTATGGTAAAATTAAGTTTATGGCTACATTTTGTTTATTTGTTAGGATATTTTGGAAAGGCATGATTCACTAAAGGTTCTGTTTATTTTTTTACTAGTTGTTGTTGTGAATTTATTGTGTACAAGTGGTCATTAATTTTAACACAGAAACTTAGAATGTATAACAACCCTAAATGGTCTATTTATTGAATGAAGAAAGTTGGAAAATAAACCATTGTGAGATCTATTAACCAAAATACTGGATAAATAGAGAGAGGAAAAAAGAAGTATGTAGCTATGAGATTTACTGTGGCATCCACCAAACCTGTATGGTCTTGTGATATTTATTTATTTACGAAATCTGTAGAAATGGAGAGAACAAAAAGCCGTGTGATATACTGACGTTAGCCAATTCTGGATAGATGATAAATCTGTAGAGAGAGAATTACACAGTATTTAATTGTGAGATTTACTATGACATAAACTGTTTCCAAGGTAATTGAAAGAAAAATATAGGCATTATTACATTGATAATATATATTGGAACTTTAAGTGAATCTTCAAATACAATAGATATTTTCTTGTTGAGTATTTAATAAATTCAAGACTCTTATGATAAAATTTCAAATTGTAAATTGAATAAGTAGGAAAAAAATAAAAATTATGAAGAGAAATTTTAAATACTTTGACTGCAAGAAATTTAAAATTCTTATTCATTTAAATTCTTTAAGTAGTTTTGTTTAATTTAGTATTTATTAGATATTACAAGAGATTTTTTTACTTGTCATTGTGCTAGATGTGAAATACAGCAAATAAATACAATACCAGTGTAGCAAGCCGTTCTTAATTATTGACATGTTTGAATGCAAGGAGGTGTAATCATTTTATTTTAATTGTAAACTTCATTGTGAGGACTGAAGACCTGCGAACAACTTGTAATAAACCACCATCATCATTTAAATTTATTTGTAACTTGAGAAATTTGTTCCAAATTTAGTTGCCAGTGAATGAAGTCACATAGAGACTTAATTTTAAAAGTTTTCCGACTGATTACAGGGGTTTTGTAAAAGCAGTTCACATGATATATAATTCATAAAAACATTAACAGTTACTTTTTCTCAGGCATATATATACAAGTAATTAATGTGCAGATTAATGTGTACATTTTTCTAATATTTTTCTGGAAATAATACTATATTCTTGAACAAGTTGAAAACAGTTGAGACCAGATTTGAGTTTAAAAAAGTGGAATTTACTGAGCCTTGATGAATGAAAAATTCATTCATAAAATTCTAAAAGAAAATTTTGAAATGGAAAGACGATATTCAGAATCTACTGGGAAAAGTTTGTCAAAATTCAGAACTTCAACATCTCAACCAAATACATTGCAAAATGTGTCCAGGAAACTTTCGTCACAGCTTAGTACTAAGGATTTAAGCCACAAAAGTATTCTGAAATTCAAGGACAAACAAAGAGCCAAAACAGCTCCACATGTTTCATCACTCAATGTTGTAGATAGTGATAGTAGTTCTGAGGAGGACTCAAATTTCGTTATGATCACCTCATTGCCGTTTCATAAATTGATGGCACAAAGACAAAACCGCCAATTAAGGGGAGATTACTCCTCTGATTCTGATGATGACTGGTAAGAAAATTTTTGATTATCATTCTGGTAACCTGGTTTATGTGTAGGAATTAAATTATATTCTGTTTTAATTTTCCTATGAACTAGAATTTGTTGAAAGTCAAGTCTTTGGCTATTTGTTGAAATAGTATTGGATTGTTTTATAAATCATGGCAAATTCTAAAGTATGTTAATTTTTTACTCTTTTGCACTATATCATAGTAAACGAAATAAATGAATGCCATTAATGATGGAAAACTTTGATATACAAAAACCTAAGTTATTAATTAATATTATCAAAAGAAGATGATATTCAAATACTTTTTGGAAATGAAGACCTGAAAAAATTTCTGCCACTGAGGAGACTTGTTATATTTTTGTGGATATCTTTTGGGGAATTTAGTAATCAACTCCATGCTTCTACAGATAAGCACCTTTTCCCCTAGAATAAAGACTGAATTACATTGTTAGGATCAAACATGCCCCGTATCATTAACATAGCTGAGTAAGTACATTTTTATATACACTTAAGTTTAAATAGGAATATCAAGTTCTCCTTAATTAGATGTCTTATTAATTATGGTTAATTATACCTTATTTTTTCTTTGCCCTTTAACATCCAATATTCGATCCAGCAAATTTACTTATTAAAGCACTTGCTAGATCCTTTTCAGTGTTTATTCATTGTGTTCAATGTTACAGGTTATGTACAAATTGTTGTCATCACTTGGCACATGATATCTTCAATACAAAATAACCTGAATTTGAAAAAAACTTATGTAATTTCATATTCTCAGATATCCAGTACAAATGTACTTTCATATTCTGAGAAATCCAGTACAAATGCACTTTCATATTCTGAGATATCTAGTACAAATGTACTTTCATATTCTCAGATATCCAGTACAAATGTAACAAATGTACTTTCATATTCTCAGATATCTAGTACAAATGTACTTTTATATTCTGAGATATCCAGTACAAATGTACTTTCATATTCTCAGAAATCCAGTAAAAATATACTTTCATATTCTCAGAAATCCAGTACAAATGTACTTTCATATTCTCAGATATCCAGTATGAATGTACTTTCATATTCTCAGATATACAAAACAAATGTACTTTCATATTCTTAGAAATCCAGGACAAATATACTTTCATATTCTCAGATATCTAGTACAAATGTACTTTCGTATTCTGAGATATCCAGTACAAATGTACTTTCATATTCTCAGAAATCCAATACAAATGTAACAAATGTACTTTCATATTCTCAGATATCCAGTACAAATGTACTTTCATATTCTCAAGAAATCCAGTAAAAATGTACTTTCATATTCTCAGAAATTCAGTACAAATGTACTTTCATATTCTCAGATATACAGAACAAATGTACTTTCATACTCTTAGAAATCCAGTACAAATGTTCTTTCATATTCTCAGATATCCAGTACAAATGTACTTTCATATTCTCAGATATCTAGTTCAAATGTACTCTCATATTCTCAGATATCCAGTACAAATGTACTTTCATATTCTCAGATATCCAGTACACATGTTTTTTCATATTCTTAGAAATCCAGTACAAATGTTTTTTTCATATTCTCAGATATCCAGTACAAATGTACTTTCATATTCTCAGATATCCAGGACAAATGTTATTTCATATTCTTAGAAATCTAGTACAAATGTATTTTCATATTCTCAGATATCCAGTACAAATGTACTTTCATATTCTCAGATATAACCATTACAAATGTACATTAATATTCTCAAGTAACAAGTACAAAAGTACTACAAATGTATGTAGAAATTCTCATATAATGACTGCTTATACACTCAACCAACTACTGATATGTAGTGTGATATTCTCAAATACCTTACTTGTTTACTTTTTATGCCCTTCATTTTAATTTACCTCTGTCCATTTGTCCATTTGTCCGAACTTTCGTTTGTCTGTCCATTCAGATAAGGATGCAGTTTGTTATGCTATCTCCCACAGCTTTAATATTTAACAGACTATTATTTGAACTTGGAATTATTTTTAATCATGGAATTTGCTTGATTTCTTGTTATTGAATTTTTTAATAAATTCCATGTTTATTCTGTACTGAAATGTTCTGTGCTGCGCACAACACTTTCTATTACATAGAAAATAGTATATTTTCAATAGAATGTATTGTGCCGCTCACAACACTATCTAACCAAAATACATTATATGGAAAGTGTTAGTAACCGCTCAAAACATTATAATACCAAATAAACATAGAATTTATAAAAATACATTAAACACAAGAAATTATGCAAATTCCATAATTAAAAACAATTCCAAGTTCAAATAATAGCCTGTTATTTATAGTAGGATATACATACTCATAATTTAGATGTGCATGGCCACAGGATTTTGATTTTTTTTTTAAATATTCTATTATGACTGGTAGTATGACTTAATAATCAGACAGGGGCATCATTTCTGTCTTACAAACAGTGTAACAATTTCAAGTTGTATGCCAACATCACTGTTTGTCAAATCTTAAATATGTGGAACTAAATTCTTGGAACAGAAAAGGGGGGGCGGGCATATGTCCATATTTTAGTTATCAGTCTTTGTGCTTGACCACAAGTCCTATGGCTATGGCTTGTAAAATTGCTTTCAGGATTGTAAAATTCTTCTTTACAAGCCAACAGAAACCAATAAAGTTTTCAAAAAATTGAGCTGACTCGAAAGTTAATCTTGAAGGCTGAGTTATTATTTGTATATAAACAGTACAAATGTATGTTGATATTTTCAAATAACGAGTACACACAAACTCTTAAATAGTCTCATATAATCAGCACAAATATGGGTTTATATTCTAAGATACATATATACTCTGTGAGAAACCATTTCAAATGTTTTTGCAGTTTTGAACTATCTGAACAACACATCTATCATTGTTAAAATTAATTCACAAATGACATAAGGACAAAGTAAGGTCTGTGAAAAATTTGTCAATTTTTTTTCTGCTGTAAATGAAATAATTATATAATAATTGACGTCTCTTTTGAAGAATTAGTCATTTCATCTTTACTTCGAAATTGATTTTTAAACAATTAATTGTGTGGTATTTATTTGAATACTATCAGAGTAGATATTATAATTGATTGTTATGTTTGATCTGTAAAGATATGTATTGATTACAGGTAATTGGTCTTCTCACCTATGACAGTGATAGGAATTTATCACTAATAGCTAGCTCAGATAGAAAAATGAATTAGAGTTATCTCCCATGCTCATTTTTTTTAACAAAATTTTTTAATTTTCCCTTTAGCTTAATTTCAAATACTTATATGAAATACAGTATTTTCCCTTCAGCTTAATTTCAAATACTTGTATTAAGCCAAGAGCTATGGTTTTCTAATTTGTAAAATATATAAGAGGTCTCTCATTGATATCTGGATTCTGGAGAGTTGTCACCAACTTGATTAAAAAGATGCTGTAAAAATCAGAATGTTTTAAATCCTTAATACCATAAAATCTAGCAAGCTATAGTTTACATGGTTCCTATTTTGTAAGGAAACAGAAGTAATCAACATATTCTCCACCATAGTTCATTAGTTCTATCACAGGCCTCTCAAAATCAATTACATTTTCTGGAATATAGAAAAATTTCACAAAAACACAATTAAAGCTGTCATAAATAATGCATCAATAATTAATTAAATTAAGCTGTTTTCCAATAATTACAATATGTTAAATATGTGATTGACAGTTGTCAAAGTGTTGACAGACATTGTATATAAACTTTTAATGATCTTAGAAATATAGTGGTAAAGATAAAACACAGACAATTTTATTCAGCTTTCGTAAAAAGACAATATTATAAATATTTAATCCTTTCTTTACAATGTCATATGGTTTTGTATTTTCTTTTCTTAAAAAATAAGTCCTTCTAATTTTATTGAAATCATAAAACCTATTCTGAATTCCTCATCACAAACATATTGGTTTCATATGAAAATTTATAGTAATTTAAATGACTTTTTCTATTCAAATTGTACAGCATGGGTGGATAGACTTTTTAATTTATTTTTATGAATATCTGATGGATTGCATGATAGATTTTAATATAAAATTTATTTAGCCTTTATTATTAAATTTTGTAAGAAGAAATTCTCTTCCAATACATGTCAAATTTAGAGTTATCTTGACGATATTTTTACAAAAGTACTAGAACCGATTTAAATCTCTAGTTGTGATTCTATATCAGTACCATACAAAGATTTACTTAAGAAATGTGAATGTTTTTAATCACTGGTACTGTGTTATGTTACCGCTATGTAAACATCGACTGTATTATAAAAGAAAAAAGAAAAGTATTTATCTTTCGTTGACATGTTCTTGTATAATCTTTTCTACCTATTGACCTACGTAACTTTCGTGCATTTTGTATTGTACAATACAAATATCAACAAATTTCAAGCTGTGATACAAAACTATAAAACATAATCAAACAGTAAGCTGTATGGAATATCAAATCTAATGTAACATTGTTTGTAATGCTAATTTTGATTGGACATTGTCAAATGTTTGCTTTCCCTGACGGAGAAGCTGTAGTGACACATTGGGATCACTTCTGTCATTCTTCGTTATCGTTCAGGTCACATTTGATGCTAACTCCTTAAAAACAACAGGACAGAATTTGATTTAATTTGTAAAGAGGCATTGAACTTGAGCACCTGCAATTTGCTGATAGAAGTGATTTTGGGGGTTAAACATACCAAAACATAGTCTGCTGTTTTTGCCTTTATTATTTAGACAACAGGCAACAAATCTTCTTTGGAAGACTAGCACGTTTTGAAGGGTACACACAAAATCATGATCATTTGCAGATATTAGCTTAATATTAAACTTCACATTCTATAGTAAAAAAAAAGAGATAAACTTTATTTTACATTTTTGCTGAAGTGTAAGGATTTACTGATTTAAGCAAGTCTTTGAAAAAAACCACAACCCAGTTGTTACTTGAACATAGCAAATTGTAATGTATGAGTCATATTCTAGAATACTATTGCCAGCAAGATGTTGAGACATAGAAAAGAATACTTTTAGTGCAATCTTTAGTTAAGACATAGGTGTATGTATAGTCAACTTATTAGAACCTTAACATGATTTTTTTTCCTCTGGTGAAAATGTTCTAGAAGTGGATTGAAAATGAAAGAGGAAACTGACTATAGAAAATTTTCTATTTCTTCTTTTACTGGTCATTTTCAGCAGTTTGTCACTCCCATTTTTAGTCTGCTCCTACACCACTGTATAGTGAAGCATTTAGATATTAAAACATACATATAGATATGGTGATCCACACAAGAATTCCTCTCTTATTAACAAAGCCAGTAAGACTTGGTGATCTTCATGGTGATAAACACAAGTGTTTTTTTGTCATCACCAAAACACATAGGATATGGTGAACTACGCAAAAAGTATCTCTCATCACCAAAGCCAATAAGACACTGTTAACTACACAAGATTTCTCGCTCATCACCAAATACTAGTAAGATAGATATGGTGAACTACACAAGATTTATCACTCATAAAAAAAACCAGTAAGATTAGCAATCTATATAAGGATGTATCTCTTATCACCAAAGCCAATAAGAAATGGTTAACTTCACAAGATTTATCTCCTATCACCAAAAAGTAGTAAGATATTGTTAACTACACAAGATTATTCGATCATCAACCTAATAAGAAAGATTAGCAATCTACACAAGGATTTATTTGGCATCACCCAAACAAGTAAGATATGGTGAATTACACAAGATTTATCTCATCACCAAATCCAGTAAGATGTTGTAAATTTTGCTATATTCAAATAAGAATATGGTGAACTGGTGAACTTCACAGGATGTTTCTCTCAACACTTAAAACAGTACCTGAGTAAGATAATGTGAACTACACAAGTTTTATCTCCCATCACCAAAAACTACTAAGATATGGCTAACTGCACAAGTTTTATCTCCCATCACCAAAAACTACTAAGATATGGTTAACTACACAAGATTTATCTCTTGTTACCAAAACCAATAAGACATGGTGAACAAGTGATCTACACAAATTTTATCTCTTGTCATCAAAACTAGTAAGATATCGTAAACTACACAAGATTCATCTAACATCACCAAAACTAGTAAGATATGGTGAACTACAAAAGATTTATTTCTGATCACCAAAACTAGTGAGATATGGTGAACTACACAAAATTTATCTCTGATCACCAAAACTAGTAAGATATGGTGAACTACACAAGATTTATCTCTCATCACCAAAACTAGTAAGAGATGGTGAACAACACAAGATTTATCTCTCTTCGCCAAAACTAGTAAGATATGGTGAACAACACAAGATTTATCTCTCATCACCAAAACTAGTAAGATATGGTGAACTACACAAGATGTATCTCTCATCACCAAAACTAGTAAAATATGGTGAACTACACAAGATTTATCTCTCATCACCAAAACTAGTAAGATATGGTGAACCTCACAGGATTAATATCTCATCACCAAAACTAGTAAGATATTTTGAACTGCACAAGATTAAAACATATGTATCTCACCACCAAAGCTAGTAAGATATGGTGAGCTGCACAAGAAATAAACTGATCACCATACCAATGACAGCATATCTTGATCTACACAATATCAATAGGTTGTGAACTTCACTAGAAAATTTTATTATTACATTGTTTTACCAACAACAATACCATGTATGGTAGCAAACCCCAGAATTAATTTCCTATTATCAACTATGGAAATATATATTGAACTACTCAAGGACTTAATTATTGATAAATGTACCAACTGCAGAAACCTAGTATGATCTGCACAAGGGAGTCTAGGACAGTAGGTATCAGAGATAATATCTCTTTAAGTATCAAATTTCTCCATTGTATTAAATATGAACAAACATTTGAAAAAAAACATATAACGAGACTGAAATAAAATTAAGCAAATATTAATGTCTTATAAATGTCTCATTTCATATATTTTAGTGAAAAGTAATTCATTTGGATTTTATAAATGCAAGTATGATTTATGTAATCGCACACAATTACTTGTAATAGTACATGTAATTTTCTTTTATAAAATGAAAACGAGTCCCTGCTGATTATTGAAATTACCATTGTATGTCTTGTTGTGAGGAACACTTAAACAAACGAGACAATAGTTTTTGTTCAATTCACTGGAGACGAAATATTGTTAAATAGAACTTTAAAAAGACATTTAACTCTTAGCCAAATTATTTCTGTGATAAATATGGATCTATTCAAAAGAAAGTGAACGGTTGAGATAAATTGTTAAAGAATTGGTACCATTTGATAAGAAATAAAGAAATGTCGATCTGTTAACCTCTGAAATTAAAACATAATTCTCATATTTAATATTATTTAAATGAGAAGATATTTGTATGTTAATTGTGGGATGAGAAAGTTTAGTTTTCTAGTTCAGGAAGGTTGTTTTTAACTGCATTAAAAATTGATCCGTTACCGTGTAGATAAATAAGAAGAATCGTTACCGTGTAGATAAATAGAGGAATCATTTAGCTGATTTGTTACTGAGTTTGTTCATAATGACAATGGATAAATTATTCAGTACATACTAAATATTTCACTTTCGCACAAGTTGGTTAGATTTTAAATCCCTTACGTGCTGATTAGTTTATTTATGTAATAGAGAGATTATAGTATTGTTTGGATGTGGAGGTTTTTAAATGAACAGTGATCAGTGTTGTTTTTTAATCGAAGAATAGTTAATCAAAGGAAAGTACAATTGGAATCTGATTATAGGAAAGATAATGTAAAGTTTAGTTCTGTGATAAAAATATAGGATTTATTGTACGAAGGATATAACATGGCAACTATTGCAGTGGTGCCCCCTACAGCTGAAGGGAAAAGGAAATCAGTTGCATTTGAAAATTCAGGGTAGGAAATGAAATTAATGATAATTTATAGCTGTGTAGGACTTTCTTGGTTGATGTCCATATTTCATTCAGGGTAAAGGGTATATGGTTGATGTCCATATTTCATTCAGGGTAAAGGGTATATGGTAGCTGTATATAAGACATTTCTGATGCAAGATAAGACTAACCAATAGTATTAGATTACACAGTTTTATTGCTGTTCCTCATGTTTGCATGTGCAGAAGTTTCAATTGTGGATAGATGTTGAATTATGCAATACTTATTGCCTACAATTTATAATGCTACAATTTAGACTGTCATTGTAACTGGATACCATTAAGATTTATATAGTAAGACTTGACAATGTAAAATAAAGTTACATTGAAACAGTTGAATTTATAACCGAAAAAAATAATTAGTAGCACATCTATGAGATATTTTCCCATGAACTAACAGTCTGAAAATTTGTAACGTTCTCAAACACACAGATATATTTTACTTCTTCCACTCTGAGGTTCTCTCTTCATATTTACAGTGCTTCAATTCTGTTTCATAAATTTATTGAGCGTAGTTGCATTTGTTTGAGGAAGAAATAGTTTTTGGTGACTATTGTAAAAAATAATTATTGGTATGGTTTTTGTGTTTTATTTTTGTTTCTTAAGTAAAGTAGAACACACAGTTTTGTTGTTGCAGTCAATATAATGAGTAAATCTGAGTTAAAAAAAATGAGCATTCAATCAAACAGAATAATTTCTTTTGTATTTTGTATTTAAAGTTAGAATACTTTTGACTAAAATATCCCTCTATTCACAGTACATTATTCTGTATTTGATAATTCTTAATGTCTTACAAAATGTATTTAATTTAGGATAAGTATATTGATATTAAGTATTCATTCCAATATAAATAAAAGTTAAAATCAAATATTTATATTTTATACACAAAGGTTACTCTGACCAACCGTTGTAATTAAGATTGAAAACTTTTAGGTTAACCACAACATGGAAAAAGTAGATGTATAAAGGACAAAATATTAAAATAACACTTTTTCCCTGTCAACGACTCCAATTCAGCAAACTACTTTACCAAATTGTGGTTTTTAAGGGAATAGGATGAGGGTTTTGTTCATAAGTTGATGGCTTTGTGCTACTGTGGTCAACTGAGTGGGAAATGGAGATGTTACCTACAATAAGTTCTGACATTTATGTCACCAAGAATGTAGGAAAAATAGCACAATTTGAATTTACTTTTGAAATAGCAATGTGCTATTTGCAAGTCTAGTTGGAAGCTAGTACCATTCCTGATATTTGAGTATTAGATGGTATGAGGTCCAAGGACACAGTTATTATCATTTGATTTTAGAAGGCAAGATTTCTATATCTGTAGATAAAGTACTGTGAGCTTGTTTTATACTGAGCATTCATTAAGCTGTATTATTAAGCTGTTTTGTCTATGTTACCTTAGCATAACATTTCAAGATATATCCTATAACATTCAGCATGTGATTTCAAAATTATAACTTGTGACAAGTGTGTGAGGTGTGAAAAACCTTGTAAACCAGAAAAACCTATTGGGCTCTGTTCACTTAACGTATTCAAATATGAAAACATGATAAAGCCATGTGCATAATGTTGAATATGGGTATATAATTCTGAGTTTGAAGGACTTTTTGTGATTATTTAACCACATATTAGAATTATATTGAAAAAATATACTTAATATTTTCAAATATATAGAGATTAATTTTGCAATGATCTGTTGTGCCAATATTTGTTTTATGCTTGAGAGACATTTTATGTAAATATTAAATAGCGAGTGTCATAAAATTAAATCTAATATCAAAATAATAGGCATATAGTCTTGTCTTCTTCTTTCTATGGCTTATTATACCTTGGTAAATATGGTGATAGATTGTAATGCAATCGCTAATATAAAAATGATGAATTGGTAGAGTGTAATTATAGAATTGTTCGAACACATTTTGACAAGATTTAGGTAAACAGAAAATTTGTTTAGTATTTGTAGAACATGATGTTTTTTGCATGCATTAAAAGGCAATTCTTCAAAGTATAATTGATAAGTGGGTGTATCTGCATTTCTTAGGGAAGTAGGCCTAATAACTGAATTATCAGTCTACATCAGTATTTTATAACTAAACTAATGTAAACACTTAAGAAATAACATCATCTGAGCAAGATTAAAGCAATAAAATTCTGGAAATAATGCATTGGAAGGGCAAAACACTAAAGTATCTGATGAATAAGGATGCGTTTAGAGTTTAGACTGAACGAAAAGTTTAATTAGTAAAAATGTAGTCATGTAATGGCAAATTAAGGGAGACAATTTAGATATTTGTTTGTATTTATTACTGTTACATGATATTAAGGAGATGAATTATATATAATATAACCTGTCAATGAAACAACTATCAATTATTGACAAAAGAATACTTGTGGTTCCTACATGTTTCTCGTTTCTTGTTCTTTAAATAGATTAGACTGTTGGGTTTCCCTTTCGAATGGTTTTACACTAGTAATTGTTAGGGCCCATTATAGCTTGCTGTTTGATGTAAGCCTATGTTTCCTGTTGAAGACCATACATTGACCTATAATGGTTTACTTTTATAATTGTGACTTGGATGGAGAGTTATCTCATTGGCACTTATACCACATCTTCCTAAATCTACATATAGGACATTAAAAACAGTATTCCAACCCCTCACTCCCTCCCCCTTTTGAATCCACCGCTTGCATGTATTAAACATATACATTAATAAAATATCATATATACATCGATGTTAACGTTGTAAAATTTACATAACCTCTTTTGAACTTTATAACTTGAAACAACACCAGTGATCTATACCGAAAATCAATTTAGGATAAAGGGATAAAAAAAAGTTTTAAAAAATGCCCAAAGCCAAATATAATAAACTTTTTTGGCATATTCTAACAACATAATCGAATAATAACCTTGATAGAATAGACGTCTATTTTCATAATTGATTAATCTTTATTTGTTTGGTTTCATATAATTGTTAAACAAATAAATACTTAATTCATCAAATATTAAAAGCATTTAATATAAGTCTGTTCTTTATGTTTATTTTTTTGGAATTATTGCATACCCAATCAAAAACACATGCACATATGTATCGGCAATATAAAATTCGCTAAAAAGTACATGCACAGTATGAAACTTTTTGATTTATCATATAAAAGTTGTGATCACAATAACTTAAAACTTGAATCCATGTTTTTATATGGGAATAAATATAGGGATTTAGAAATGATAAAAAACAACATATTAAACATGAACTCCCTGAATGTTTTGTTTATCTGTTCGTGGGTGATAATTATTTTTTTAAACAGCCTTTAATTGTAATGTTTCTGTGGCATTTGCACAAAAATGGCTGTAATAAGTCAGGTCAATATGACAATTGTTATTCATTCGTTTAATGTGTTTGAGCTTTTGATTTTGCCATTTGATTGAGGACTTTCCATTATATATTTTCCTCAGAGTTTGGTGTTTTTTTGTGTTGGGTGGATTGGGTATATGGATACCTGTTTTGTTTAAGCAGTTGTCTACCTAGATCAAACTACACAAAAATATTACATACCTACCAAAGCTGTGGAACTGCTGTTATGAAATTATTTCAGGGATTTTTTAGTCAATTATTTCCAGACTATGAAACTTTTGGAAATTAGTTATTGTTTCAGAATATGATTTTAAAGACAGTTACACACATTGTCGTTAAACGATTTTTTCCATAGTTTACATTTTATATTTCCATATTTTAAGATATTGTTAACAAAACATTCTATGCAGCTGCATGTGCCCCTTGAGTCTTTGATCAATTGTTGATGTCATGTAAAGTGTTTGATCTAGAGTCTTTTTCATTTCATATTTTTTTTTCTGAACACTATTTCATGTATTCACTACATTGATTTTACAGGTCCCTTTTCTTTCAAGTTGATGCCAAAAATAAAGCAATATTGTATAAATTCTGATATTTTACTTGTCATAAAAGGCATGGTACCTGTAACGTATTGTCATTAAACTATTTCATAATTGGTTAGATGTGCAATAAAAAGATGTTAACGGCCATTTGATAAGTTGTATGGTTAAGTTGGATTGATTTTATACAATGGAACCTCTTAGAATCCAATATTTACTGAATAGGGAATCAATAGTACAAATGTCGAACAACGGAAAGAAAAAACAATTATATATTGTCACATTACAAAACAAATATGAACAGAACAAACATGCTTCATCAGAAAGATTTGTAGTTACAGTTTTGGGGATTTATTTCTTCATAAAACATTGAAATGTTAAAACAAAATAAAAGGTGAGACACATAAATAGTATATTCAATATATTGCTTATTATTCTATTTTATATGAACCTAATTAAAGAAATTTAATTTATCATGTATTATACGTGTCACATGGTTAATTGGGACTTTTTTTATTTTCTCATTTTATTTAAAAATTTGATTTTTTTTTTAGAAAAACTTGAGGATATACAATTGTCTGGACAAATTGAGTGTTACCTTATAATTAGGGACATTTTGGTGACATATTTTTTCATTTGAGAATTTGTAGTAACTAAAATTAACACGAGAGACTTTATTCTTACTTCTTACTTTAAAAGGTGTGAAAAATAATGTAAAAGGAAAATGTAAGATTAATTAAAAATATTTTTTATAGTAATTAACCTGAAAGTAGTCACTGCAGGTTTTTACATGTCATTTAAACAAGAGTAATGAAACAAATTGGTCAAGTAAAGTGAGTATTGCCTGTTATGGATATCCAGTATATTAATATTGGTTGGAAACTCTGTGAATATAGAAATATATATATCTTTTTTCTCACAAAACAAATTACAATCGTATAGAGATAATTATACATAATTCAATACAATAACATAAATAATACAGAACAGACACATAGAGATCATGATACAGTAGAAGTTATAATGTTATGCTGACAATTTGTACAATTTGTTATACTTTGACTTGGAATTGAATTATCAAACATGAATGTGTTTGGTATTTGTTGACTATAACATCTATTCCTGTCATTGATGTCTTCAGTCTTCACAGAATTAGATATTTCTTTAAATGATTTTATTCATAAACTTGTTAAATTTATTTCTTTTATAGTGCTGCCAATTTTAGATGGCGTTGTAAGTACATAGAAGTAATGGGAACTGAAGTAATTTGTTTGTATGTGGTTAAAGTGTCTTTTTGTTTATTAGTTTCAGTGACAAAGATAAGAATGCCCGACTTGAGGAACAGATGAAGCTTCATCATCTCCAACAGTTGATGAAGGAGTTTGTAAACCATAAACCAGATGGCGTAGTTATTCAGGAAGCATCCACTTATTTCCCACCAAAAGTGAAGGAAAGGGCACCAGGCTTGATGAACCTAGATGAATTCAAAACAACTGTGTCCAGGGTCTTAAAAACTAATGAATATGATGAATATTTGGAGAAATTATTCTTGAAGGTATAATCTGAATAAAAAATTAGGTTCCCACATTATATTTTCAAATTTGTATATAGATATAGAAAGATGTGGTATGAGTGCCATCCAACTCTCCATCCAAACAACAATTTATAAAAGTAAACCATTATATGACAATGTACAGCCTTCAACACAGAACCTTCAAACATTTATACTCAGTAGCAAAAGATTTGTCATATGATAGCACACATCTTGTTCAACAAGTAATACTTATATCTATAATTGTGTCCGTTCAGAAACATACATTTTATTATTCCGATGTATATATTTTTTTCTTCTTTCTTGTGTGTCACAAACCTTATTATATGTTTTTTCTTCTTTCCATCTAGTGTAACATTGTTATTTGTTATAACATTTTACCCTTTGAGTATTTAAATATGAAATGTTCTTATTAGGAAACGGATTAATATAAGCTAAGAGCTTGTTTCTGGATCCTATTAATTATTTTACTTGTATTATTATGTAAATGCCTATGTATGTACCTGAATATAATTAATAAAATATATTTACACTAACACAGAACCTTGGCTCACACCGAACAAGCTATAAAGGGCCCAAAAATTACTAGTGTAAAACCATTCAAACGGGAAAACCAACGGCCTAATCAATATACAAAAACGAGAAATGAGAAACATGTATAAATAACATTAACAAACGACAACTACTGTACATCAGATTCCTGACTTAGGACAGGTGCAAACATTTGCAGCGGGATTAAACGTTTTAATGGTACCAAACCTTCTCCCTTTTTTACCTCTTGTTTCACAAGTGAATGTGACAGAGTGTTTTTAAATAAAGCATATTGTATTATTATCCAGTAGAAGTCTCTACTTCCAGATGATTTTCATCTCTTATAGATATTTAACAAAAATACAAATGTAGATAATTTTTTCAAAAATAAGGAAACAGTGATTTCAAGTCCTAACTTTCATAAACATATCTTTTAAAAGACTTGTCACAATATTTATAATATTAGGGTATTAGGTTGAGAAAGAAAAAAAATCTGGATGGATACTATTGATAAAAAAATCCTTTAAATTCCAGGAGGTAAACACAAATCAACAAAACAATGTTTTTATTGTTGTTTTTCATTTTGACTGTTTCTGGAAAGTCATTTGCTATGAATTTATAAGTTCACACCTTTCAACTAAACAAAGACAAGCCTTCCAAACTTTATTGTAAATGACTGTCATGTATTGAATATAATTTATTTGCAGCTTGATTCTACTTGTGATGGGTTCGTTGATTGGAATGAATTCTGTACATATCTACTGTTGTTGTACAGAGAAAATGATTACATGAGTACCAAAAGAGAGATTCCATTCCTGGCTGAGGCTAAAATTACACATGTCATTCACAATAGGGTGAGTCAAAATTACACATGTCATTCATAATTGGGTGATTCAAAATTACACATGTCATTCACAATAGGGTGAGTCAAAATTACACATGTCATTCACAATAGGGTGAGTCAAAATTACACATGTCATTCATAATTGGGTGATTCAAAATTACACATGTCATTCACAATAGGGTGAGTCAAAATTACACATGTCATTCATAATTGGGTGATTCAGAATTACACATCAATCACAATAGGGTGAGTCAGAATTACACATGTCATTCATAATTGGGTGATTCAAAATTACACATGTCATTCACAATAGGGTGTGTCAAAACTACACATGTCATTCACAATAGGGTGAGTCAAAATTACACATGTCATTCACAATAGGGTGAGTCAAAATTACACATGTCATTCACAATAGGGTGAGTCAAAATTAAACATGTCATTCATAATTGGGTGATTCAAAATTACACATGTCATTCACAATAGGGTGAGTCAATATTACGCATGTCATTAACAATAGGGAGAGTCAAATTACACATGTCATTCACAATAGGATGAGTCAATATTACACATGTCATTAACAATAGGGTGAGTCAAATTGCACATGTCATTCACAATTATAAGGATGAGTCAAATTACACATGTCATTCACAATTATAAGGATGAGTCAAATTACTCATGTCATTCTCTAAAGGGTGAGCCAAAATTACACCTGTCAGTCATATTAGAATGAGCCAAAATTGCACATGTCTTTTACCATTAGCAGAATCTTAGTTCTTATGCTCTTAATTATTTATGCAATTTTGTCAGCATGCATTTGTAACACATACAATAAAAAAACAAAAAATATACAGTCCCATTGCTATTCACACAGTATTCTATATTGATCAATGTTCATTGTTAAACTATTAATTGCTTGCATAATATATTGTTTGCTGCTGTTTTAACATCAAGCCCATTGTCTGTTTAAATATCCAGTAAATGTGATATACAAAGTGAATGATCTAAAACTACATGATTTGTCTGTGAATACCGGGTAATAAGTTGCAGTTTAAAAGTGATTGGAAACAAATTATAAAACTTTTGTCAGTGAAAAACATCTAAATACATAATTGTATAATAAGTTTCTATTTATGTGCACTATTGTAATAGGTCTTGTGTAGAAAGTCAATTTACTCCTTAGCTGAGTAGAATAAACTTAATTTAGTGCAAGTATAATACTTGTGCATTTTATATGTAACATGTCAAAAATTGAGAATTATCAAAACTGGTAGGTAATTTTTGAAAATTAAAATCAAATTAATTCATTATTAAAAAAAAGAACAAAAAAAAGGAAGAAAAATATAACAGTTTTAAAACATGTTAGCAGATTGAGCAATTCTGTTGTTTTAGTCGGTATCGGTATATCATATATCATATATTAAAAAATCATTTCCTTCGTTTTGATTTGATACCGTAAGAGTCTCAATACTACTACATGTATTAAATCATCAATCAGTGGTGATATAATAATAACTTATAATTTCAGCAAGAAGTAACCACTAAGATGATCACAGTGGATAATCCAACGAGATATGTCTCATTTAGTAAGGTAAGAACCACAAGAGTATGTCTCATTTAGTAAGGGAAGAACCACAAGAGTACCGTATAGCGGGTTATTTTCGCGGGTGTAAAATTTCACGATTTTCATTGAATAAGGTATACGAAAAATTTTGGCGGTTATTATTTTGGCGGATTCAACATTTTAAACATTACCTTTGCATGTACACTTTTAAATTGGCGGAATTTATTTTGGCGATTTTGTTCTATCCGCGAAAATAAGCGAAAATTTACACCCCGCGAAAATAACCCGCTATACGGTATGTCTCATTTAGTAAGGTAAGTACCACAGGAGTATGTCTCATTTAGTAAGGTAAGAACCACAAGAGTATGTCTCATTTAGTAAGGTAAGAACCACTAGAGTTTGCCTGTTTGCCTTTTAACGTTGGGTTAATACCACAACATATGTCCTATAAGCTAGTGCAAGAAGATATGTCTCATGTGTAAGATAAGTCACACAAGATTTATAACGGTTAATTGATTGATACGTAAGCTTAACGTTCAGTGGCAAGTATTTCATGTTTGATCAGTTCCCTTAGAACTATATCTGTATTAGAAAGGTAAGTCTCACAAGGTATGTCCTATAAGTAAGGTTTGTCCTACAAAATATCTTTTTTATGCCCTATTTATTATGTCCATTTATGAGCATTATGTTTGATGGTTTGTTTGTCCATTCTTCATGACTTCTTTCATCTGTCCTTTCCGTCTGTTGGTTTTTTTGTTCTTCGGCTCCTCAATATGTTTTGCTTCAGGTTAAAGTTTAGGTAAAAGTTTTTGGTCAAGGTAGTTTTTGATAAAGTTGAAGTTCAATCAAGTTGAAACTTTTTCAACATGTTCCCTATGATATGATCTTTCTAATTTGATGCCAAATTAGAGATTTTTCCTTATTTAAATGGTCCACTGAACATAGAAAATGATAATGCGGATGGGCCATCCATGTACTGGGGACACATTCTTGTTACTCATTTAATTGGCTTGCTTCATATTAATGCTGATGAAGTCAGTATAAAAAATAATGCAATTATTTCTATAAATATTATGTCTTTGATTTAGCAAAGATTTATCACATTGATATAGTTTCTCTTTATATTCCTTGGAACTAATGATTTAACAAAAACAAAGTATTGCATGTGTAGACCAGATAACATTAACACATTGCATGAGTGATGGCTACAAAGACCCAGCTTCTAAGATTATAAAGAGTAAATAAGGCAGAATTTATGTTCAAGATTTATCTAAATATGCATACTAATTTACAAAATAATAAGGCCCAGGATATGACCTTTGTTTAAACCTTAAATGGAATTCAGATTAGTGAGCAATAATAAACATTGAGTGTCTCCAGACTAAATTGTGTAAATATTTGTACTTGGATATTTTAAAAATTAAATACAACCACAACTTCTATACATTTATTAATATAATATCGTGGTTAAACATTTAATTTCATATTAATATCACAAGAAGAACAATATTTATTGGATTAGAGTAATGTATTGGTTAATTGTGTTACCTGAATCACTCCTTGTAGGCTTGTAATAGGTAATGGTTTCATTAATTACGATTACACAGCAGTTAAAATAAAACAATCATTTCTATGTTGACGTGCTGGGTTCAATAATCGTACTCAATAACCCAGCGGGAGGAGAATAGAAGTATTTAATGTGATGTGTTATAAATCCTTATTAGTTACTTGCTAATAGTGGTAGAATCATTGATAGTTTATGGTTGATTAAAGTCAAATTACTATGTCCAATGTGAAAAAAATGTATGACAGAAATCGTTGATTATAAATAATTCTTTTAATTGAGTTGTCAGATACTGTACTACCAGGCATACATATAGATTTATTTTGTATTAAAGGCAATGAAAAAATCTGCAAATAATAGTTGCTTTGCAAAAAGTAACAGGTTTATATTTAAACATTGTTTACTGTAATGTATGGCCAATGTAACTGCCATGAGGCTTTTTAATTCATTATATCTCTGTTTGTTCATTATGATTTAATAGTATTCTTCTTTACTGGTTCATCAAGGTCTAAGGGCCTTTGTGGTCGAGTGGTCGTTACTACTGTAATCACAATCAACTCTGCGGTGCATTTGACTCCAATTATAATTGACTAGGATTGTCAGTTTTCCTTTCAAAGGCCAGTGGTTTTCTCCCAGGCACTCAGGCTTCCTCTACCAAGAAAAATTGGCCGCTACAAAATAGCCCAAAAGCTGTGCTTAAAAGTGGTATTAAAACATAGAAAATCAAATCAAACTTCAAGATAATTTTTGCATATAACCTAATGTCTGGGCCAAAACATTTGCTCCTTTGACATTGACATGTGATATAATATTAAGACAACGTGTCACATAAATTGGTAGATATTTCTAAAAACAGTTAAGATGTTTGTTCATTTACTGTATGTGTTATTATTAATTGCCATAGAAACCTTTTCAGGTACTAAAATGTGTTTGTACTATTTCTTTCCTCATATATATGACTTATATAGATATGATATAGATAATGGGGAGACATGTTTTAGTCCATTAAAACAGTTACACATAGTTTTAATATGATTTGTTGGCCACTTATGTGTCTTGTGTAGACGAAACCTAGTCTGGCGTATCAAATTATTATCCTGTTACCTTTGATAACAATTAGTCTTGTATGGTTTTATTAAATTTTCAGTCATTAGATGTTTTGAAGTTAAGTATGACGTCTATTTTCACTGAACTAGTTCAAATTTTATTTAGGGGCATGTTGAGGCTCACCTCTGGGTCCAGGATTTTCTTGCTCCGTTGAAGACCCATTGGTGGCCTTTGGCTGTTATCAGCTCTTCCGTCGAGGTTGTTGTCTCTTTGACATATTTCCAATTTCCATTTTCATATTTATTGATATGGGGAAGGAGATCTGCTACTTCAGAGGTTTTATTTCCATAAATAACCACCCAATATTTTTATTTGATAGATAAAATATTTGTTTTGTTAACAGGAAGGAGTGATAAACATATGGCATCCACATATGAGTTATCCAGAAAAACATGTTGTCATGGTGGATGAAGGTACAGAACAGTCCAATCAAAAACGTCGTTACAAAACATGGATAACAGATGCTGTATACATGCCAAACTGTAACAAGATTGCTATAGCAACAACTAGTCGCGACATCAGATTCTATGATTGTTCTACAAATCAGTATTATTTAGAATTCCATTTACATGGTAAGGCATGCCAAGATTACTTTTAAAGGTATTCGTGATTGAAAAGTAAACTGATTGCTTTACTTCATTGCTTATTGCTTATGTTGTTTGAAGTATAAGAGTGCACCCAGTCATTGAATGAAATATTAGTAGAATGTGCCCAGTCATATATAAGCAGTGTATTAAGAGTGGAGCTGGCTAATCTTTAATGGTACTTTTATGCATAAATATGTCATGATGTTTTTCTTCCTTTGAAATACAATGTCATCTTGTTTATAATGGTTTATAAAATAATTTAAAAAAACTGGAAAGAACAACTGAGCTTATCATTGAAAGCCATTGTATGATATCATTCAAGATATCATGCATTTTCATGTATCAATTTAGAACCTCATCAGTGTTTCACTCTCAATATGTCCTCAGTTTTTGTTCTAAAAGATATTGTGTTGTTGGTAAAACTTTAATAAACTGCTGTATTGACTAACAGTTTTTCTGGTTATTTAGAAATTTTCAGGCATACATATTGTCCTTCACAAATACAGTAGTATGTTGAATGTGGGTCTCATTGGGGTATAAGTGTGACGCGGGATTGCCGATTTTTCGTAAGCCTGACACGGGAAAGTCAAATTATTGTGCCGTGAAAACAGGAATTAAGGTCTAGCGGGACACGGGAAATTACAAAAAAATGAGAATTGCTTAGGTACATAGTATAAGCGGGATACGGGAATCTGACAAGCAGGGTCCAGGATAAGAACTCCCCAATTGAATGTAACTAGATTAACAGCACCTGATAACAGCATTAACTTTCCACCTTAAAAATCCTCAGATTTACTGACAACTGCAATAGCAGTTTAGACAAAGTGTTGTAGGGAACCTTACAAAGTTATAATTGGATTGTTTTATTTTCAGCTATGACAGATGTAGCCAGTTGTTTAGATTATTGGTATGATCACAAGGTATGCATATCAAAATTATTCTTTTCTAGGCCACACTACTAAAATTTTTATGTTTTACTTTGGCAATCTCAAAATGTAGAAATTGGATAAAGATAAGAGTAATACAATTTATCAGATTTAGAATATTGAATATTTATCTGAAATGAGCTACAAAAGATTTTGTCTAAACAAAACTACTTTTATAAGTACGATTGTAGAAGTAAAAATGATGATTTTAATTTCTACATAGTAGTTCCCTAACAGTCCCTCATTGTAACTGGTAGGAGTCACCTCTGGTGCAATACATCTGATTTTTAATGATTATATTTCATTTCCCAAACAGTCCCTCATTGTTACTGCTTGGAGGCGACTCTGGTGCTATACATCTGATTTTTAATGATTACATTTCAGTTCCCTAACAGTCCCTCATTGTTACTGGTAGGAGTAGACTCTGGAGCAATACATCTATTATACTTCCAGAGACCTGTCACCAGACTGTTCTCCTCTCAGAATAAGAGTGAAAGTGGAGTTGTCAGGGTTCCATGGAATGTAAGTATACTGTCACCAGACTGTTCTCCTCTCAGAATAAGAGTGAAAGTGGAGTTGTCAGGGTTCCATGGAATGTAAGTATTCTGTCAATCACAAAAATCAAAGTTATTTCCAAGATACAGTCTATTGTGTCTTGTGTGATCTTCAAAAAGGGAAACTGATTTTAGGCAAGTGGTCTCTAAATAGATTTGAACAAATACAGATCCCTATAAGGCCTTTACTAATGAGCAAAAATTGAACCACCAATAAAAGTGTGTAATAATTTGCACTTTTTCTATAGACTTTGTACAGGGGTATGCAGAGATTGGCAAAACCACAAAATCAAATTGTTATATGAAATGTGTTACTGAATATGTTTGGAAAAAATCATAACACTCACTTCAAAAATTTTGACTGCATTGCTTGTATGCACTGTTTCCTAAAATGGCAATAGTTAATTTTACATTATTGTTCATTGTTCAACAAATGTCAATAATAAATGTATGCAAAAAGTGTCTTGTGTTCAGGTTACAAATATATCAATGAAAAAAAATCAAATGATATTGTTTTATTCAATAAAAAATAGATATTTACAATTCAATTCAATACTAAACTTTGTTCTGATATTTGATTGACAGAAAGTAGCCGTCAACCAAGACAAAGAGGACAAAGATAAAGATGACATGAAGAAATATGTCCTGTATGATAAGATGTACCATGAGAAGCCACGAGTGGTCCCTAATGCTGTCAGACAAGTCAGATATATCCCTGATAAAAATAGCATTATTTCATCAACTAGTAGTTCAAATAGATCCCTTGTCATTGCTAATGTTACTAGTTATCAGAAAGAATCAAAAGAATTCACAGATAAAGTGTTCAAAGAATATGTGTTTAACATAGACAAGGTAAGAATATACAGTTTATATTACATTTATTTAGCAAAAACATTACATTCATTCACTGACAGCAGCAATTGCAGGCAAGACACAGGGTTCTATGAAACCTTTTACAATTTTTATGCCCCAGACATCAGGGAAGGGAAATTAAGTTTGACCCTTGTTCATCTGTTCATACATACTTCCATCCATGTTCCAAAGTTGGTTTCTGTTCACTTACTTAAGTTTGCCTCGACCGTATGGTATGAAACTTATACACTAAGCTTATTTATAACACCAAAATACAAATCAAGTTTGAAGTTTGGGGCATCACTTAAACCATCCAAGAGTTATGCCCCTTTACAATTAGACAAATTGCTTAAGTTTTTTTGTCCCATCTTAAACTTTCATTTGCCTCAACCAAATGGTATGACACTTAAACACAATGCTTATTAACACAAAATTCAGGTCAAGCATGAATTTTTGGGGGCACCACTTTATTGGTTTTAGAGTTATGCCCCTTTACAGTTGGAATAAAAAATTTCGTTTCCGTTCTCTTTCTTTAGTTTGCCTCAACCAATTGCTTTGAAACTTAAACACAATGCTCATCATAACAAAATATAGATTCAATTTGAATTTTAGGAGTGTCACCTGTATTTTTCTAGAGTTATGTTCCTTTACAAATGGGAAAATTAATTACAACAAAATGCAGATTAATTACAAATTTTGGTGGTGTTGCTTTTTAAAATCGTTCTAGAGTTATGCTCCTTTACAAATGGAAAAATTGCTGAAATGTTTCTTTCTGTTCTCTTACTTAAGTTGCCTCGACATAATGTGACGAGTCTAACAAACAATTGTTATTAGAGGGTGGTAAAGGGTTATTTTCGTGCAACGTTTTCGGCCTATTTATTTCACGTGTTTTCGTGTTTTGAGGTTTTATTTCTCGTTTTCTCGTGTTTGTTAAGACGTGCGTGCCTCGTGTTCTCCTTTATTTATTTTCTGTATTTCGTGTCGGTACTCTTAATTTCTCGTGCTTGTCCCGCATTTGATTTAAAAGTAAACTGGGACTTAATTCAAAGTCAATTTGGAGATTGTTTCAAATTATGTGTTCCCAGAATATTTAAAATTGCTATCAAATTAATTATTATGAATAATATTTTTCTTTCAAATCAGTTGTAACTAGCGGACGCTTAATAGTGATTGCAGGGTCATCATGTCCATTTAATAATGACAAGATGATCTCTAAGAACGGCTAATTAATACACTATTTTACTTTTTCCATTAATATTTACGATTCTATTTCTCATGCTTCGTTTTTTCCGATTTTTATATTCCGTGCAACGTTTTTGCGATTTTTATTTCACGTGTTTCCGTGTCCAGGTGCCCCCTTTACCACCCTCTTATTACCACAAAACTCACTTCAAGCTCTAATTGGGTAGCTTTACTTTTACTGTTCTTTAGTTATGTCCCTTTATAACTTTATATGATCTGCAAGCGGGGGCAATATCTATGTCCCATGGACACATTCCTCATTTATTTGAGGTTTTTTAATCCTGCTTGATATTTCAGCATATACAGCTTTTGAATTTTTGAATTTATTCTTTTTAACAACAACCTGAACTTGTTTATTTTGTAGGGTGTAGAGTGTTTTGACTTTAACAAGAACCTGAATTTGTTAGTCACTGGAAGTTTAGACCATCTTGTTCGACTTTGGAACCAGTATGTACCAACCAAACCCATGTCAGTATTGGAAGGTCATGCTGTCGGTGTCATAGGGGTCAAGATACACGAAGGATTAGAGCAAGTCTTCAGTTATTCAAAGGATGCTGTAAGTTTAATAGATAGAATGGATTTTGCCATTTTTGAATTAAAATACATATTGGGCAATATTTTCAACTTCATACTCCAAAATATTTTGGTTAGTAGACTCTAATTTGAACTTTGATTACTGCAAATCCTTGATGACAAATAAAAAGGCTAAATTTGTCAATGCTATTTTAAAGCATCATTTAAAAGAACACGACTAATATGTATATAAACGAGAGTGTACTGATACAGTGAATACCATGTCACATTTTCAAACAAATTGTGAAAAACAATATTTTAAGAACAAATTCAGTTTTAAGTTGACATTTTAAATACATGTACCTGAATAATTTATGTATTGTAGGTAGTAAAAGTATGGGATATTAAGGAACAGTCTTGTCTACAGACAGTGGGCCTCAAGTTTCCCAATAGTATACATGGTAGAATGCCAGAACATGGAGAGTTTCCTATTCATCTTCAGTGTTCTCCACAAGATGCCCTCCTAGTCACATGTAATGATTACATTGGCATGCTGAAACTTGGACGTTCAAGTCAGCCCACAACCACACATACAGTCACTCATGATACACAGCTCTGTGGAGCTATTTATAATCCTTTCTTTAAACAGGTATTGTACAAGTTAGCCCACAACAACACATACAGTCACTCATGATACACAGCTCTGTGGAGCAATTTATAATCCTTTCTTTAAACAGGTATTGTACAAGTTAGCCCACAACAACACATACAGTCACTCATGATACACAGCTCTGTGGAGCAATTTATAATCCTTTCTTTAAACAGGTAATGTACAAGTTAACCACTCACTGTACTCATGCTTTTAAGATGTAACTCTTGTACTTAAAATGGGGGAAAATATCAAATAAACTGTCTAGCAATAATTATAGTTGATGCAAGTCATAATTATATAACATAGATACAAGATGTGGTATGAGTGTCAATAAGACAACTCTCCATCCAAGTCATAGTTTGTAAAAGTAAACCATTATAGGTCAAAGTACAACCTTCAACACAAAACAGATGAGTTGCGAGTTAGGCAAATATTTTTTTAAAAACATAATGTGAAAGAAATGAATGATAGCATATTACAGCTACAGCAGGAGTAAGCAGGAGTAAGAGTTGAGATATATTGTGAATAAAAATCTAAAAGAAAATAGAACAGTCCACAGATATAAAGAACCATAATTAGATAATTCTGTATCTGTTTTGTTACTCAGGTTGTAACTGGATGTGATTCCTCTAATGTTGCTGTATGGGAATTAGAGAGTGGTAATAAATCTATTGTATTTTCCAATGCTCATGGTAATGAAGAGATCACATGTATGGTGTTTGATGAATCATGGAGAAGACTGATAACAGGAGCCAGGAATGGAACCATAAAGGCTAGTATTGTTATTAGGGTGACTAATAAAGAGAAATAGGAATATAATTTTTCATGACGCTCTGCCTATCAGGTACTTTGAACGGTGATTTACAGCATTTCTCCAGTTCTTGTTTTTGAATTTGTATTTGGACAACACTTTAAGATCCATAGAATGTTTCTTTAGCATGCATGCATTTTATTAAGTAAGTTCTTTTGGGCTGTCAGTGTTAAGTAGTTGTGTACAAGTGTCATTTTAATATCATTTTTTTTTCTTCTCTTTTTAGGTTTGGAACTTCCAGAATGGTCATAATTTACATAAATTAGAACCTGAGGAGGAGGCTGAGGTGACAGGAATTCTGCCCCTTGTGGACATGAAAATGATTGTAGCTGTTGGCTGGAGTAGGAAAATCACAGTATATGATGACTCTGATCCTGATGTAAGAAAGAAAAAAATCAACTTATTTCGTTCAGGCACATGAAAATGTAGTGGAGTTATTTTTTAGTTCTCAACCTGCCCCTCTCTTAATTTTGATCAAGAGATCAAAACATACAATAGAAGCAATATAGGAAAAGAACTTATCTTTTTAATAACAGTACATTGGTAATCCAAAAAGTACAAATAGACAAAATTAAAAACAAATTATACAGTTAATGAAGTCAAGATCAAAGTAGTTAAATTGGTGACATGACATATGCTGTCCTAACTGTAATATCTGTTTTCTATATTCATAGAAGATTGCATGAGGCAACTTTATGATCACTACAGGAAAACATATAACATACAAATAACCAATTGTATTACATATTTTCAGAACACTTACATTGCTCCTAACTCCCACTGGAAAGGTGGACAGATCCACAAAGATGACATTTTGACCTTGGATCATTGTCATCCACATTTTATGGCTACAGCAGGATATGATGGGGAATTGTGTGTGTGGAATTTGGAGACAGAGAAAATATATTTACGTTTAAGACAAGGACAGCCTTCTGACATGTATGTGTTAATTGTAATGGCCTTAATTTCTTTTAAGCTCTCTTTTGAACTTTGATGTTAATTGAATATGTGAATTTGAAATTGATAATGATAAAAAATAAAAAAAATGTGGCAGAACATTTTAACCAAGAGGATCATTGCAAAGAGGACATCACTGTTCAGGTTCTACAACAGATTTATGATAAATCCGCAAATTACAGGAGATATATTGAGGCACAATGGATGCAAAAACTTAATACAATTAAACCATTTGGAGTTAACGTTAAAAAGGAATGACTTTAATTGATCAAAACATATAAAATTTAACTTTAATTCATGAAAAAGTATTGTGACGTCATGTTATTATGACGTCAAAGTATTATGACGTCAAAGTATTATGACGTCATGACGTTTCCAAGGACAATTAGCTATAACATCTTATCAATGATTGAATGTAATGTCAGCCATGTAGTTGAGAGGAAAAATAAAGAACTGAAGAAGGCCATTGGCCGAAACGTCTTGAAAAATTGGTTTATTTAAACAATTATATAAAGTATGTTCCCTATTGGAATTTTGAAAACAAGGATAAAAAATATACCAAATTTATATAATAATTCATGTTAGAAATATGTCAATGCAACCAATTATTGATTATAAGAAATCTGCATCTTTTAGAACTTTTTAAAAGGTTTAAAAAAAATTTTTGAATAAGTTCTTCCCTTCTGACATTTTTCTAATAAAATCAGTGCAAGCAATTATAGATTAACATTTTGTATTTGTTTTTGTTTTTCAGCTCTAAAGCAATAGAATTTTTAACTAGTCAGACTAGTAACTTGAGTAACCAATCAACGCAAAATGGTCATCTTCCAAAATCAAGACCAAATTCACGTCCAAATTCAAGACATCGCAGGGGTCACAGACTTCCTCAAGGGTGAGTACAAACAACTATTGAATAAATTATTTCATTGTTACAGAGAGTAATTTTATTTGTGAGATGATTTAAAAAAATAAATCAAGTCAATGTTTATAGTGTTTGTGTCATGTTATTTGATTAATACAAACACCTTTGTTGTGAACGAATGGTTAAAAGCTATACTTGAATGTGTTTGTTTGAAGTGTTATAACTTTTAGTTGGTCTCATCAAATTTAGCATGCATGTTTATATGAACAATTCTTAAAGTATTTGTATGATTTTAGGCAGTCTGCCCCTGTAGATAAGGTATTGTTCCTGAAGACAAGAGTACCATTTAGGCAGTCCGATGGTGCACAGCTAGTATCTAGTGAGGCAGGCAATATCTTCTGGTGGTCATTATATGGTACTAAACAACAAATAGGTCAGTATCAGTATTAACAATTGGTATAAATTTGTTCAAATTATTATAGGATCGTACATAACTTTCCGACCACAATTCCTCTGCTGAAGGAAAAAAACAACTCCCTGAAGGCAGCTTACAACCTTTTATAATTCATGGAGCAAACAAAGTGTTAGTGGGAATATATTACACTTTTAATGTAGGAATCACCCTGTCTGTCTTTCCGCAACAGGTGAACAATTATTGATAAACTTTCAATAATTGCAAAACACTACCCGAGTATGTTCATAACGAAATATTATCATGGTCTTACATATTAGGGGAGATAATCAAACTTTTTTACTTCAATGATGCAGTTGGTGGCAATATTCTCTAGACAATACAATTTTATCTAAATTTCATGATAGATATTGATAAAACTATATGCAGTTATATAACTCTTACTGAGAATCATTGGTTTTCTTGTTTGAATGGTTTTAGTCTAGTAAATTGTTGGGCCCTTTATGGCTTGCTGTTCAGTGTGAGCCAAAGCTATTTGTTGATTGACCTATAATGGTTTACTTTTACAAATTGTTATTTGGATAGAGAGTTGTCTCATTGGCACTCAAACCACATCTTCCTATATCTAACAAAAGGAATAGACTTGTAGTCCAGCATATTAAAGGGGAGATAATTGAATATTATTCCAGGTTATTCCTATATTCCAATGGGAAAAAAGGCATCTGTTAGGGGTATTCTCAAAGGTTGAGATAACAAGGGTTATGAACAAAAGTTAATTCTTTACTCTTATACTGGGTAAAGACCAGATGATGTCTGTGTCCCTGATCAAAAAAATTAATCTGTGCAAATCTAGAGGTCACATGTACTTTTATTATTTCAGGTTATTTTTATGCCCCTGATGACAAGGATGAATCTGTTTTATCCATGTGTACAGATCCAGATAATGACAGACTTTTTACCAGTGATACGCAAGGAAATATCAAAATATGGGACATCAAAAATTACTGTATAAAGGCAGAAGAGAGGGTACTGTATAATTAAAAATTATTAAGTTATATTGCATCCCTTGTCTAAAAAATAATTCTTTCACACTTTTCTCGGGTACAGAATTAATATTTATATTTGGTCAGCACTTTAAAAGGAATGATGAGTAGTAAAATATGTGCACTTTTTGTGATTTTTGAGAAAGCCTGTTCCTGTGTTTAGATACTTTGAATTATGAGTAGGGTTATCTTTTGTAAGACCATGCATCCATTCTTGTTACTGTTTAGTAGCATTTATTTATGAATAATAACTAAAAGGTGTTAATTCCTGTTTCAAAGTTCTGAATCACTCCCTCCACAATTCTTAAAAAAAATATGCTTCAAATGTCAGACAACAGTTTTTTCTTTGGTCAAATTTTCCTTACAGGGAAACAAAAAGGTTGGAGGTTAAGTGCTTCCTTTTGTAAAAAATAATGTGAAAATTTCAATAAAGTGATGATTAGATATACCAGCCCAATGAAAACTATAATTTGCTTGAATTTGAATTTTCAGAGAATTAAATCTCCACCTCCTTTACTAGGGCAGTGGAAAGCACATGATTCACCAATTGTCAGTATAGAATACATCCTACATGAGTCTGGAGAATATCTAGTCACAGCATCTACAGATAAAACAGCCAGACTATGGACAATTGAGGGACACTATGTTGGTACTTTTGGACAGGTAACTTTATACATTAACTATTTAATTTATGGGCAATTGAGGGACACTATGTTGGTACTTTTGGACAGGTAACTTCATACATTAACTATTTAATTTATGGGCAATTGAGGTACACTATGTTGGTACTTTTGGACAGGTAACTTCATACATTAACTATTAAATTTGAATTAATGAGAGTTTCTTAGATAGGATTTTTATCAAATGGAAACATTTGTTAAAGTCAGATGTTATGTATTTTGAATTGAAATTTTGTTTATGTCTGTATTATAAACAGGACTAAATAAAGCCCTTCTATTGTGGATTTACTTTATTTTCAAAAATCACTGTTGTTACTGACACATCATAAACACTTAATAAAACTCAGCTTGATATGTTAGAACATGTCATTTGTTCTTAAAATATCTATCAATAATTTTGCTTTTTCTTAGGTATTAAACCATACCAAACTTTTATAGAATAAGAATATGACCAGAGGTCATTTACTAGGTTAAATCTTAACAATGGCTGACCAAAAATATATCAGCTTGTAAATTAATGGTTTGATTTATTTTTTCTAGAAAAAGTCCTGGAATTTAAAGAACCCTATGACTTGGATGCACCCAAGGACACCTTGGACTACAAACTCATCAAGTAATTCAGGTAATACTCTTTTGGAAATATAATCAGGACAAAGAGATGTAGTATGGATAGCAATTAGAATATTCAACAAAGACCAAAGTAAAGGTTTTAAACATCTTGTGATCATTTAAGATGTCCTGATTAAATTTAGTAACATAAAACAAAATAAAAATGAAAGACAGCAACCACATACAGCTACTGGACTACCGTTCTTTGTAAGACACACAGAATTGATGTGTTTATGGGTGCTTAATCCTCCTCTAACCTTTGACAATGGTATAATAGAACAAATCAAACGTAAAAAAATGCTGTGAAAATTGTAAAATCGTATATGGATACAAAAATAAGTCACAAAATGATAAAAAAATCAAATTCACATCACAAACAAAGATAAAGCACAGCAATAAAAGATTTTAAAAATGTTTGATCTGAAAAGTTTCCTTTATTTATTATGTGTAATTTTTGTGAGTATGGTTAACTGTCATCTCACCTACCTTAACATCTGTTTCAGATAAAAGTGACAATATATCTGATAAAAGTGAAACAGAAAGTAAGAAAAGTTTAAATGACAATGAATCTGGTATAAATAGTGACCTGAAGAAGAGTAAGACATTGAGTAAAGATGCTGAGGCTGATGTTAATGTAGATGTTATAATGAAAGATAGAGAGGTACGAAATGCATATAGATTAGTGATATTATCATACTATGGAAACAGATATATTCTCATGTGTTGATGTAATTCATTAATGGTTACTTCATTTGCATTTATGGTTTCAACTATGTTGGTTTTCAAATCATGGTAATTAATAACATTTAGATCAGTGTGACCAAAGTTATTATTTGGACCATTCACCACTGAGGAAAAAGTAAACTCTCTAATCTGCAATTAAAGAAAGAAAATTTGGCGTATTGCATTTCCGCTAATTTTTCAAAGTCCCAATACTACCTTTCCGCAAATTTAAAGTATACGTTTCCGCAATTTGTATTTATTACTTTTCCGCAAATATACCTGGTAAATTATAAAGATTTGAATGTACATATTTGATAAATTATTTATTTTTTATTTTTAATAAAGAAAATGTTCTGATCTCAGTATAGCTACAATTTACTAGATATAAGTAGTTGACTCGGGTAAGGATGAGTTAAACTTCATTGAGAAATCTATGGTTTGGTTTAATTGCCATCTGATATGATTGAAGAATGCTTTGTTTATTATTGCTTTGCTTCCGATCAATAGGTATTCCTTAATTATTTGGGGAAAAGTAATAATTTATTTTTTCCGGAATAGTTACTTTTTTTCGGGAAAAAGTAAAATATTTATTTGCGGAAACGTAAACTTTTTTTTCAGGAAACGTCATCTTTTTTTCGCGGAAAAGTAATGCCAATTTGAGGAAACGTAAAACGCCTATGGATGTATCCTTACAAATACATTAATGCCATGTCTTTGATGATTCTTTCTAATTGAACATATATAATGAAAATCAAATATATACTATATAAGTGTGTGTTTATTGCCTTTGGAATAAGGAGATAATTCTATTTAAATTACTTTAAATAAAGAAGACAAAACCAAATTAAAAGATTATTAGAAAAAAAAAAATTGGAAAAAATGAATTACATTGATCAGCTCGAAAAAGGTTTCAAAGTTGATTATGTGAAATACTCACCAAACTTCAGGGATTTATGATGAAAAACTGCATCATGTAATGTAAAATTAACCATATACATAACTTTTAGGTGTAGAAATTAACTAGATTTTTTTATGTACAAGCAAGGGAAGTGGACATTAAATTCATTCTATGTCATTTTGCTGTGGTACTTAATTTTCTATACATCTTTGTAAAAGGAAGAAATGGAAAAAAAAATGTTCTTTCTTTCTAAGGCATGTTATGAGAAGTACAGATGTTTTTGATAAATTATATCAATGTTAGTTTTATTTTCACCAGTTCTCCTTATTACCATGTAATAAAACGAGTTTTCATCTTAAGGTGGTACCTAACACTTCAGGGAGATAACTCTGTAAAATCAGCTAAACATTTAATTACTTTGTGTTGTAAAAGAAATATTAAGCTTCTCAATGATCAAAACTGGTGTTTGTCAAACTGCTATATAACCAGTGTATTTTTTTCTGAAAAAAAAAAACGGTTGGTTAAAACTTTTGAAATTTTTTGAAAATACTTTGTCAAAATTTTATGAAAATTAAACGAGTCAAATTAATTTTAAAGTGTTGGGTACCATCTTAAGTCACTACTACAGCTAGTATAGGAAACATAGCTGCTGTGGTTCTGTCATTTAAATTATGGATTTTATCTTGAAGGATTCCCGTAAACAAGTAAGACATACACAAGTTTGTTGTCACAAAACATTTTTCAGATATTGAATTAACAGAATTTTCACTTTTTTTTTTTTATATAGAACAGAGATTTTAGAAAACCAGTAGATTTAATAGTTTCTTTAAACTAATCAAATATTGAAGTTGGCCTCTAGTACTATAGTCATAAGCTTTTTGATCATCAGTTTTCTATTTTGTACATGCACACAGTCCATTGTTAATGGTGACATCACTGAAGACCCAACAGATACCAGTATTTTAGCACCTAACCTTAAAATCAGGGCACAGACATTTGCACTGGGTGACAGGTCAAAGGTATATGTCACAGATAATGTTTATGACACATTTTAGTAAGTGTGTCTCATATATTTCACAAAGATCATTTGTATATATTTTTCAAAATGCACATTGCACATTAGACAAAACACAAAACATTGTCTTCTTATTAGACAAATGATAATTTAAGATGAAGCACATGTGGAGATGATGATTTTTTGTATTGTTTACAATTTTCCAGAATAGTTTTCAATGAATAGGTATAAAACTTATGTTTGGTATGTGCTTACTAGTATATTGATTCAAATGAAAACTCATTTTCTACAAATGATGTTGTTTTTAGGTGCAAAAGGTATGCAGATTTGATTAAGATCTCACCCCTATATTTAAATTGCAATTGTTTGTTGTATGTAAAATTTTTATGGATTTTTACTTTCCTGCAGTAAGTTTGCATATGCAAATTCAGTGGTAGTTGAATGAAAAAATACTTATTGTCATTGAATAGTTATTGAGTTATTTCTATAACTATATGTATTTTGTGCACAATGTTCCCTGTTGTCTTTAGAGTTCATTGCAAAGTTTAACATACTTATTGATGTGTGAAAATAACATTTTTCAGACGATATTAGGAGCAAGAGTAACACAACACTTACAAAATGTCAAAGAAGCTAGGAAAGAACGACGTAGAAAGTTTGGAGAGGAAATTGATTTCAAATCTACCCAGAGATATGGCAAAATTTGTTCTCCTTTCCAGGCAGTTCAGACAAAGGTTTGTAAATTGCCTGGTAGAAGTTATATACAATACAACTTTTTATGACTTTCGTCTCATGTTCTGATTGTTAGTCTATTGGAGTTCCAAGTTTCAAGTATTGTATGCCTCATTAAATAAATGGTCTGATCATTCCTCTTTCACTTTTACGACATGACATTTGATTTGATGAAACAAATTTCAGTTAAGTCTGGGTTTTAATGAATTGTAATACATGTAGTTGGTTTGATACACTAACAGTTCAATCACAGTTTATAAGCCTTTTGCCATCACTTGGAATCATTCCCTGTCTGCCATCTGTTGTAAACTTAAAAAAAAACTTATACTGCAAAATTATTATAACAATTGAACCCAAACTTTACATGATTTATCTTTTTGATTAACTATAATAAAAAGTGGATGCAAAATTTCAAACTGTGTCCTTGTCTTATTAGACTGGTAATTCAAACCCCAATGATGTGTTGTCATATTCTTTTAAGTCAAAAATTTGCTCTCTTGGTAGGTAATTGTTTGATCAATTAGACTGACTATTTTCTGACAAACAATAATATTTATTTATTTTCAGGACATCAATGAGTCTTGCCTGCCTACCAATCTTCCATTAAGTCAACAGATGTTAGAGCGAGGGATCACGGCCATGACGGATGACTTACTTTTACAGTTTGACTTCTCAATGGGAAGTATGGACACACCTTCTGTCGACACGGAGAAAAAGAAATTAACTAAAACAAATCTACCAGAAAAATCACAAACTTCACATGGTAGAAGATCTGTAGTCAGAGTTACACCACCCTTTAAGAAAAACAATACAATTTTATAAGAATAATTATATTTACACCTATGTCTTTCAATGTTCTTGTGTTTTATAATTAGGTCTAACAAATTATGTTTTTATGGTTTGGTAGGTGAAAAGTTTTTGATGAATTCAAAGTTGACCTTAATCTTTATAAAAGTTTTTGGGCGGCAGATTGATATGATAGACAGTTGATAAACACTGAACACATTATTACAATTATTTTGCAAATGCTTCAAAGATCAAGTTGGGGATTTTACCTACTGGTATGAAAGGTCTTTTTTCTTATTTTTTTGTTATTATTGCTCTGACAGAAACTTATTTATATATAAAAAGATAGACATTACATAAAATGTCTTATGTGTTTCTTATTGTGAGTCAAGCTGTATATGAAAATTATGTATGATAAGATCTTGAGAAATCTCATTGTATAAAGGGACACAACTTTGTGTTAACCAGTACAAAGGGAGACAACTTTTGTTAATCAGGTAAAAGGGGGGGGGGAACAACTTGGTAGGAAAGGTAAAGAAACCCAACCTCTAGTGTACTGAATGTACAAAATAAACTTTCAACAGTTTGTTGTGGGTGTGCTATGTTGAACTCTTTCCCACAACTTTAGTTTACCAGTTATAAACAGATTAGTTATGTTAACCAATATATCTGTGAAATATTTTTTGTTCTCATTTCACTGTTAGCAATGAATTTTACTGAGTGAAATAAGGCATGAAGTATGGTTAAAATACAACTTTGTAGTACATGAAATTGCCATTATAAGCCTTTGGTCTTTTAAAAACTCATAGTGAGGATCTACATGTAATCACGTATGTAAAAAAAATTAATTTATACAATAGAATTTTTATATTTCAAATTTGAGAAAAGTGTAGAATTTGTGTTATATGAGTATTTTTGTGATATACTTAGCTATTCAAATATGGTTGTTATCATTAGTTTTTTGTTTTTTTGTTTTTCTGAAAAATGTATGAAATAGTATCTGATGATGTTTGCATGTAAATTTTCAATTTTAAAGTTAGCAAATTAAGAAGCCAGTATTATACAGTAATTCAATATCCACCCTTTTCTACTGATGTTACATTTAAACAGTTTTCATTTAACAGACATTATTGCTAACATCAACATAATTTTGACTTCAGTGTATTGTTGACTCATAGACAGTCATACTACATATTTTATATTACAATATTGGTCCTGTGTGAGTTTTTATGATATCCGTCCTGTTATATTTTGTTTTCAGATATTGTTATGTACTGTATCAACATCCGTCCATGTTATTTGTGCCATATTGGGATGAATTTGGTTTTATTTTACTTGGTTGTGATTTATGGTTATGCAAAAATATTCTTGATAATAAAAAAATATGGAACCAATATATGTCTTATTCATTAATTCTCTTTTTGAAAAGAAATAGATGTACAATTCCAGTTTTTCGCTGTTTACTGTATAAAATTCAGCTGAGTTGTAAACGCAATAATTTTAACTCACATTTTGAAATATTTGATATGGATTTATCTCAAAATCTTAAAAAAAATAAAATCGCATTTAAGGCTAAAATGGCAAAACGGCAATAATAAATGCACCCAATAGTTTCTGAATTTACAGTAGTTTTCAAACACACGAAAAGATTCAAAAGGGACATTCAAACTCATAAGTTGAAAATAAGCTGACAATGGCTAGGCACAAAAAAAAAAGAGACCAAAATATAAACAAAAGTACCCATAACATATCATAGAAAACCAAAGACTGAACAAGATGAACTGCATTACAAGAGTGCACACACTGAAATGTCTCGCCTTCTTTATATTACTAATCATTGATAATATGTTGATAGTCCTAAGTATAAAGCTTTATTACAACTGTCACATAAACTTAACAATAACTAAGATAGTGAAACAAAGACCAATGAACCATGAAAATGAGGTCAAGGTCAGATGAACCATGCCAGGCAGACATGTACAGCTAACAATGCTTCCATACAACAAATATAGTTGACCTATTACTTGTAGTTTAAGAAAAATATACCAAAACACAAAAACTTAACACTGCAATGAACCGTGAAATTGAGGTCATGGTCAAATAAAACCTGCAGGACTAACATGTAGATCATAATATATTTCCATACACCAAATATAGTTCACCTTTGGCATATAATATTAGATAAAAAGGCAAAAACTTAAAAACTTAACTTTGACCACTGGACCATGAAATGAGGTCAAGGTCAGATGACATCTGCCCGCTAGACAGGTATACCTTACAATCATTCCATACAACAAATATTGTAGACCTATTGCATAAAGTATGAGAAAAACAGACCAAAACACAAAAACTTAACTATAACCACTGAACCATGAAAATGAGGTCAAGGTCACATGACACCTGCCAGTTGGACATGAACACCTTACAGTCCTTCCATACACCAAATATACTAGCCCTATTGCTTATAGTATCTGAGATATGGACTTGACCACCAAAACTTAACCTTGTTGAGGTCGAGGTCAAGTGAAAACTGTCTGACGGACATGAGGACCTTGCAAGGTACGCACATACCAAATATAGTTATCCTATTACTTATAATAAAAGAGAATTCAACAAAAATTCTGAACGGTCACTAAACCTTGAAAATGAGGTCAAGGACATTGGACATGTGACTGACAGAAACTTCATAACATGAGGCATCTATATACAAAGTATTAAGCATCCAGGTCTTTCACCTTCTAAAATATAAACCTTTTAAGAAGTTAGCTAATGTCGCCGCCGTAGCCGCTAGATCACTATCTCTTTGTCGAGCTTTCTGCAACAAAAATTGCTGGCTCGACAAAAAACTGGGTTTGATCTCTGGCACCTGTCTTGTTGCTCAGGTAAGTATTAACCTGGAGTCGATTTCACAAAAAAAACTTAGGACATAGATTGGTTGCAAGAATACAGAAATGTTCATGACTTGAGATCAACAATCTTAGTTGTAAGTTTTTTCGTGAAACAGACTCCAAATGATAAGTCTAATTTGGTAGGTCACATTCTGGGAAAAGAGTACAGGATTGTGGTTAAGACAATTTAAACATATTTGTTGTCATCTGTGAAACAGATATTCCATAAAGAATTTTTTGTTCTTGAAGGATTTATTTTCCCAAGGCCCATAAAAGATTATTGGCTGTAAGCCCCATATTTTTCAAATCTACTGCATACCTGAGAGTCTTGAGACTAATTTCACAAAAAATCTTATAATAAAAATACTGGCCAGTCATGAAGTTGAACATTTTAGTTTAACTTTAAATAAATTTTTGTTGTAAGATTTTTTTCTGAAGAGCCACTGATCTTAAATTTCTTCAAACTTGATGACATAATTGAGGATTTTTTTTTCATGGTGAATTGCTCTGAACCCCCAAGTTGGAAGTTATTTGTTTTGATCTATCATTTAATAGATTACTGTTTGATTCTATCATCATTCAATCAATTACAAAGGATCTACTTCTCTGTCAACAGGTGAAGTTTGTATCCAACAGTAATAAGTGGCCAGCTAAAAATGAAAGAAGACAAACAGACAAACAAAAGATCACATGCCACAACATAGAAAACTAAAGAATACTAGAACACACCCGCAAAATCGCGGGCATTTAGAGCGTAGTTTTGAAGTATGTACGGTGATGTTGGAAGAATTTATCAAAATATTGAATGACTGGAGAATTTCAGCAAAAGTATCATAGGTTATTGGGGACAGGAAAATGTATTTTCTTTTATCCCTCCTCCTTCATTTCCAAAATTCCCAATTTTTGGTTTTACATCAATTTCAATATGAACATACATTTAGTATGTTATGAACATTTAAGAAAGGAGCCTGTAATTCAGTGGTTGTAGTTTGTTTATGTGTTATATATTTGTTTTTCGTTCATTTTTGTACATAAATAAGGCTGCTAGTTTTCTCGATTGAATTGTTTTACATTGTCATTTCGTGGCCTTTTAAAGCTGGGTATGCAGTATGGGTTTTGCTCGTTGTTGAAGGCTGTATGGTAACCTATAGTTGTTAATTTTTGTGTCATTTTGGTCTCTTGTGGAGAGTTGTCTCAACATGGCAATTATACCACATCTTCTTTTTTGTGTAATCAATGAATTTTGCATCAGGGGGGTGGGGTGGGGGGCCTGTGAGGCCCGCCCTCCTTCCTTGTGTACAATTTGATTGCTAATATAGGGAATCACTGGACTGGAGCAAGTGCCCCCTCCCTTTACAAAAAGTTCTGGATCCGCCACGGTTTCGTAAAGCCCCCCCCTTTTCGTCTGAAAAATTTGATTGATTATATAGGGAATCACTGGATCGGGTGTTTTTAAGCTCGGGATTACGGGATTGACCCTTTCAGGATCGGGAAATTCTTTTTTTCGGTTTTCGGGACCTCAGGATTTCATATTTTCAAGCCCGGGATTTCTGGATCAGAACCCCTTCTATCCCTCCTCTATTATGAACATTCATTCTGAGCATCCATTACTATATAAATAGAGTGTATTTACTTTCAGTTCTAAGTGTACTAATCGATCCATGGTGGTCATTGATATTGTATACAGACCCTCCCTATTTAATAAACTCTGACTGTGACCGCCGTGGATAGTAAACTTGAAAATTCACTTTATTCGTAGTATACATGTATGTTTAAAGTATACAGAAAAACGCAAACCGGAAGTCTAATCTGACTTAAAATTTCGTCCAATGACGGTACAATATCCAGATGCCTATTTTCTCGTTTTTCTCCCAAAATAACTCAATCTAAATAATCATATAAATGAATGACAAATGCGACTATGCACTGTACCTATAGGACACAGAGGCGTGTTGATTATTATATTGTGGAAAGAAGAGAAGCGACACACAAAATGAGGTCTTCTCTTTTAATAGTATAGATACATCAGAAACCCCACCAAAAACTAGGGTGCTATAACTCAGATGTAATTCTAGTCTCATATCACTCGACTTAACAGTGATAAAAATGATAAACCATTGTTGAAAACCTTTAAATCAAGTAACAAAACCGACATCTACTTTCAGCAATGGTCAAACACCATGACTTTTTTTTACCATTTACAGGCGATCAGAAAACACTACAATCAGATGAAGATGCTACTATTAAAACAGAACTTCAAAGTGTTTTTTATAATTTTAATTTGCAGGAAATTTTAACAAATCACAGGATGATCTATTCTAACAGTAGTGCAAGATAATATTGTGTAAGGCAAATATCTTTATCTATAGCATAATGGTCAAAATATGCTACAATCAATTAACATTGTACATCTGATCAGTAAAATACACTTGTCGTAATTTTAAATTTTTATTACAAAAGGAAGAGAATTAAATTTTTTGATTTTTCTACTGGAAATAGACAGATTTACTCTTAATTAAACTTTTAACCAACAACATTCAAGATACATGAAAAGTATATAAAGTGTATAATTCTACAAAAAGCAAATGGTGCAGTATCAAAACTTTCTCTAATTCATTTCCAGAAATGAACTTTTACACTGATCGTTCATATCTTGGTTGGGTTTTTACAGGTATGAAAAATTGTAAGAAAATTATGTTATTGGTCTAAATTTTCATAACCAAGATAGCTTTAATAAAAACATTTTGTATATACAGAGATGTGGTAACTCTGCCAAGGTGGCAACTATCCTCCATAAACCAAAGATACAAATATTTGTTTGTTTTAAGTATGAATAATTCACACATTTTTCGTAGTGAATAGGTTGAAATTGTAACAATTAGCAGGAGTAGTCGAAACTACTTGGAAATGGTAAACAAACCATTGATGTAAAATAAATCCTTACAGCACCATGATATTTGAGCAAAGGGGAGTTTTTGCAGGGAGATAACTCATATATTTGAAATCTTTAAAAGGGCTCTAACTTAATATGAATTTTATGTATTTACAATAAAAAATAAAATTTAAAACTATTGTAAATCTTCAATTTTAGCACTTAAAAACGTTAAAAATGTTTTGAAAAAATATTTTAATGAATAAAATTGGTGTACATTTGTTATTATCTCCCTTAGAAAGAAAGACCAGAGAAACTTCAACAAAAGGATAACAGTAACTACATAATATTGAAACACTATCACAGTTCAGGTAAAACAATAAATATCTCGTAAATCTTAAATACTGTCAAATCAACAAAAATAGGACGGAATGGTCAAAACAAAATATCACATTTAAAATGGACAGAATAAACTTCTTTTTCATATCAAATTTCAGCTTTAAACATATAAACAACAAGGAAAAATCAGCCTGAAGAATAAATCTACATTTACATTTCTATCAAAATAGGTGTTTGTATAAAAATTAATTATTCTATATAAAGAAAATAATTATATCATGCTTTATTTAAATGATCAAAGACTAAAAATATACTTTTAAATGAAAATGAAAGTACAAAATCCAAGGCAATTTGTAAAAAGACTTTCTAAAAAAAAACCCAGGCAATATTATATATTAAACAGGACTAAAAGACATAATATACTTTTTTTTCAAACATAATTTCACAACAATTGAAAGATCATTTAAAAACATTTAGAAAACTTGCTAAAACAAACAATAAATTTGTTTTGTTTGTTGAAAAAGAAATAGGTCAACATTAAAACATAAAAGTAGTGCACCGTGGTTAAATAAGTATTCAACAAAAATTTACAACAACAATTAAATCAAAATTACTTAATAATACTGCTTAAATTATACTGTAGCATGTCTCGTTTGGCTCTGTAAAAAATATGGAACAGCAACTTCAGGTTTCCCTTCTGTTTACATTATATTGATTTCCCATTTCCAATATATTGAAATCTCATACAGTCTCAATATCTCAACAGAAAATATACATAACCCGATTAAATGTCCCATAGTATAACATAGTACATAAACAACTACATATGACATTATAAAGTATTATACATATTGCTAAACAGTGTATACACATTGCACATATATAGGTGAGAGTGCTGACTTGGTATTTTATCCTAACTGAGTTACAAGCATGAGACATACCACAAGCTTATATCTTTACTACATTTTTTATGACATACAACTTTCTATTAATTTTCAAAAATATCTTTCAATTTCCATAATTAAACATCTGACACTGTCTCTAACCCCATCAAAAAGGTATCTTGCTCTTTATATACCAATGATAGATTCTGCTCCGATAACAAAGTAATTTTTTCAAAAAACAACCAATGCCCTTCATAAGTGTTAGGATAAAATACAGCAAGAGAGATCTAGACAATTATAAGAAAAATATACATAACATATACCATGTCAATTCTTCATCATTAAAATGATTACCTAAATAAATAGTAAATTAAATGAACAAGGTGCTTAACAATAATAAATTTCCTCGAAAGCTGTAAAAATTTGATATCTAGAAAGTATATTATTAAAAGATGAAGAATTCAGTACTTTGCATAGAACTACATCACTCACATTAGAACATTTCACATGTTTCTAAAACGTTCTTATAAAACTGATATAATAATTAGCAGTTATAACTAGTTAGTTAACTACACTTCTACAATATCTTCAGTCGGCTCAGCTCTCGGCTGGGATTTCTATAGACTGCTGTTGTGGTATGTCCTCCGGGGGTACAGGAGATTGAGACGGGGCAGGAGTGGTGTGTGATGACTCGTTCGCTGGTACTTCCTGCTGTGAAGCTGATGGATGTGCTGATTGTGGCCGTGAGCCACCTTTGCTGGATGGTGGCCTTGGAGAGTGTTTTGCCGAAGCTGGTCTTGCTACTCGTGTTATTTGTTGTCTCATTGGTTGAGGACTTTTGTCTAGTCTCTGCACCATGCTTCTCTCCTGAAAAAATATAGTATTGTGTTTTGATGAACTTCTGGTTAATTAAATGAAAAATCATACAGAATTCTTTAACCACTAGAAGTCAACAACGGGCACAGCTGAATATTTTTGTGTAAGGTATGACGTTTGTTGGTGTGGTTCATAGGTGTTTCTCGTTTCTTTATTTTTTATATAGATCAGACAATTGTTTTTCTATATGAATTTTGGAGCCCTTAATGGCTTGCTGTTCACTGTGAGCTAAGGCTTTGTGTTTAAGGCTGTACTTAAACTTATGATTGTTAACTTTTATAGATTGTGACTTGGATCGAGAGTTGTATAAGGGCATTTATACCACGTCATATTTATATAGAAACAAACAATAAACACTGATGCAAGCAAATTATTTTTCATGGGTATCAATTCAAAAATATATAAGGAATTATAATTCAGAATGTGTTCTACCTAGATATAGTTTTGTCTAACTCTGAGTACTAATTGTTTTTATCTATACCTTTTGCATTACAGGTAGTTTAGCTTCAATACGACCCATCCTTCCTTTATAAATGTGTTCCATCTAGATATAAAGTTATGTCTAAATCTGAGTACTAATTGTGTTTATTTATACCTTTTGCATTACAGGTAGTTTAGCTTCAATACGACCCATCCTTCCTTTATAAATGTTTCCATCGGCACCTTGTACATCTACTTCTTCCCTACAAAATAAAGTAGAAAATAAGTTACTTGGATGGAGGGGCTAAATGACCAGCACCTTGTACATCTACTTCTTCCCTACAAATCAAAGTAGAAAATAAGTTACTTGGATGGAGGGGCAAAATGACCAGCACTAAATTTGCCATCTTTAAACGATGATGATAATTGATAATTCTGTAATGTCCACTGGCTTTAAGGCATATTCAGGATGCTTACATGTTAATGTAACACATAAATTGAACTCTGCTTTGTACAAGACACACATGCTGAATCTTTCTTTGTTAGTTCAGAATTTAACAGTCTGCAGAAAGACATAACACATTTCATTGGACACATAATTTAGCTTCTGTGCCAATCAGGCTTTACTCTTAGTCCTGAATGCTGCATGCTGAGCAGAGAAGTAGCAAATATTATTATTATTATTATTAAAGTCTTTGATACAACCTGATTGTGGATTGATTCACTGATGTCTCACACTTAAAGTGAGGGGGCAAAATAGTTCTGTTCAGGACTTTACAGTAGAACTTCAATAAATATTGTACATGTATCATTACTGTATCATTATCAAAATTTCTCTGAAGTTAATTTAAAACAGAACTGGTTAAGTCAAATATATGTGTAACTTACTTGTACAGTGGATAAATGTTGGTAGTCTGCTCTTCCTCCCTGAATAAGTGGCTGGAAAAAAAAGAGTAAACAATTAAAAAACTTTATTTCTGATAGTTTGATTATCCCTTTTTTTTACACTGTGAGACTATCTTTGCAGGAGCTTCCTGTTTGAAGCTGTTGCTTTGCTCTGTGTATATATTCTTTGTTAGCTGATATTTATTTTAATACATTCTGCATATCAGTCTTGTACAAGTAAATTTAATTTGGATTAATATTCTTCTGGTTCACGTGTGTCACTACATGTTTAAAATTTTGCTGACTTTGGTATTTAACAGAAAAGATAGTTTAATGTACATCCATTTTTTTTTGTATTTTTAATTCTTGATTATGAATTTATTAACTTCCTTGTGACTTTTGCCAACATGATATCTATCAGTACTTTGGATATACTACTGCTATTTCATCTGAGAATGTTTTGGTAAAATATAATTGTGTGTTGACCTTCAAATGACCTTTATTCTAGAGTTACCTACCTTAGATGTGACAACTTTGTTATGCGTTTTTGTGGGAATGTAGTTGTGTGTTGACCTCCACATGATCTTGATGTTGCATAGTAGTCCGCTATTTCAGAATTTGCATAACTGTAAAGACATAAATAGAACTTGTTATATGATAGAAATTACCTATTATTTCATTGAAAAAAAATAAAATGTACACATTATTTGATAGATGAAAATTCATAATGAAGTGATTGAAAAATGAGACAAGGATCATAAAGAGAATAGGCACTGAAAATCACTTATATGATAATTTGCTGACCAAGACTGGCCGCAATGAGACTAATAAATAAGTTTAACAAGAGGCCTTCCAAAATAAACATCCTCTTATTCAAACATTTTTTAACAGGCAGATTTTGTCTTTATTTCTAACAATACATAATTTTCTTAACCATTCATACTTAAATCAAGTCCTTTGTGACAAAAGGGAAACTTTCCTCGATTGATATAGATTCTAAAGCTAACAGATAGGGCTTGAAAAAGAGAACATTTATTTTTGAACAACTTTTTAATATTCCATGCTACAAGGAACGAATGTGCTATATATATGAACATGCATGGACTACACATGAAACCATTGTTTGTTAGTAATGAAACATGCAACCATAACCAATGAAACATGCCAGTTTTTTTGATAGACTTTGTTCATAATATGTAAGCTATATCATGTATTCATGAAAAAAACCAATTGCAACTGACCATCTTTTAGTAAATATCTTTCATTTATATTCAAGAAAGTGGACACAAATTAAAAATTTCTGATAACAGCAATCGATTGTATAGTATATTATAGAAACAAGAAGATGTGGTATGATTAACAATGAGACACCCCTTCTCCATAGACCAAATGTTTAGGAAGTTAACAACTATGAAAAAATGACATGAATAGTATTTCTTCACTGAGTTTATTCTGAATTTTTCTTCCATCCTGAGTGCTGTTTTTTCTCTCTCTTAATACTCACAGCAAAGCATCTTTCTGTTGTTGAAGGGCTTCAAGATCTTGGCCAAAATGAACTAGAAATGCTTTCAGATCAGATTTACGCATTCTGGCTAACTGTTTTTCAGCCAATGCACGTTCAAAATTAATGTTGTTTCTACCTACAGGAGGTCTACAGATCAAAAAGACAAGAGAAAAGAAAGAAAAGAATAGTGAGAAAAAGATTATATGAAAGAGTAAACTAGTCAGACTCTAAATATTTACTCGAGGATATCAGCAATATTACTGAAATATTTACACAAGACCAAATGATACACATGAGAGAATGAAAGGTGATTGGTCAAAAGAAGAACATCACCAAAAATCTACAGCCATTGATGCATTCATTCTTACAAAAGCTCAAGTTTTTTTTAAATCTTGGCAAAATTTTATTTAGAGTACTTATGAAACAGCAATAACTTATTATAAAAAACTAAGAAATTCAAAAGTTTGTAGACACAATTACAAGAACTATAAACATATTTTCCAGTGTTATAAGATGAAGTTATCTTAGCATCCATTCAACAAAAACATCAACTTCTAACATAAGAGAGAAAAATATCTAATTAAAGGAGTAAATGAACTGATGGGTAAGTAGACCTTTCATGTGACTGTTAAACAAGTTCTGTAGTCTCTCTTACAGACCATTAATAAGTAAAGAAGTAAAAAAAATGTATATTGATTCATAATGGAAATTTATTAAAACGTCTGTTTTGACAAATCCCTTTATTCTGGTCTTTATCAAAAATATTTATACAATTGTTAGAATCATTTTCCTAACATGTATGTTCTGAAGTATGCTCAGTCAATATGTACTTAAATACATACAAAAAACACACAGATCATAAAGAATGTTTATAAATATTTCAAATAAAATTTTAACAGTTAACACTGAAATATTTTCAAAAGATACTTTCTTCAGATCGGCAGACTTTAAACAAATACTAAATCAATATAACCATTTTAAATCAAACAATTGTAAATGGACAACCTTGCAAGACCCCCAACTATTATCTTAAATCAATTATTCGACTGTTAAAATATAATTACTATTTAAATAAACTGGGTCAATTTGTTATGTATATCAAAATGACTGTGCATTGCTTGAGAACAAAGTGTAATTAGACCTTTAATAATTGGGAAATAATGTCTTTTTCGTATGAATGAAATGAGATTCAAGCTTTATTTCAAATGTGACAGTAACCTAACAATACCATGGGAAATACCTATATTTCATGTCAAGAAAAACAGCCAGAGTCTAAACTTAGGTCTTACAATGATCTGCTATTAATACCAAATTCCCGTCAGTAAACTTAATTAGAATCTTGTACTCAGCAAATAACTAAAAGAAAGAGAAGTTGGCTACATCTTTGTAAAGAATGCACAACACTTTGTCAATTTGATAACCTGTCACAGAACTTTTCTTGGAAATCCTGTTATCAGACAAAAATGTCTAAAGGAGGGGGAAAATAACCAGAGACTAAACATAACACAGATCTTCAATTAATACCAAAATTTTTATACCCCATCAGTAAATTTAATTAAATCTTGCCCTTGTCAAAGAAAGCACAACACTTTATCAATTTGACTACAGGTCACAGAGTTTTCTTGGAAATCTATATTATAAATCAGACACAAATGTTTTAAGGACCAAGTTTTGCTCTATTAAATGACTTGGTATAAGTAAGGTTTACACACTAGCATTAACTGAAGAACTTGAATAGCACTAACAAGTCGCTTTGGTGCACGGAGCAAATCAAGACAATCAGGGGTTAATTAAACAAAAAGTAAAAAGTAATGATGGACTTGATGGTAATGAGGAGAGAAATATATGAACCAAAGGAATGAAATAGATGAGTAAAACCAAGAATAGAATTTTAGTCCATACAAACTAAGTCAGTGAAAACTTAGTGACAGATCTGGTAAGTGCTCTAACATAGCATCTCTTCAACTGCAGACCAAATATGGTGTCACTCTGTTCAGTAATTTTTGATAAAAGTGTGACAGAAATATTTGTTGAACTAACAAACCGAAGTACACACAGACAAACAAGGTGATAGCAATATAGCCCCAACCCCTAGAGTGGAGCTATAATATAGATATTTGTACTATTCATTACAAATTGTTCTCTAGATATCAGGTTATTCATACTTCATACTGGATGAATTATGCATGGTTATATTTAAGCTTATGAATTACAGAATGTCAGTTTTATATCAAAATACCTTCCAATTGAAGATTACTACATAATTATATCTGGCAGAGTTATTACTTAATTTACCATTCCAAGTTAGTTTGTAACACCTATTGTTCATTATTTTACTATAATATTTTGTTAATCATTTTAAATTACAGACATTAAACCCTATTTCCTTCTTTTTTCCTCTTTACGCAAACCTATGAAATAGCTTACCTTAAAACATCTTAAAATAAAAATGTTAAAAGTTATATGAAAATAAAATTTACTGAAATAATAAAGATCACCAGCCTAAAATAATATTTTTTTCATTTCACATGTATTATGCATTAAAATGTTGGTTCCCCCCCCTCCCCCCCATTAAAATGAAAATACTCATGAACTTAACTGCTACACTCTAAATCCGTTAAGGAGAAATTTACATAACTATCATATCTTTATAACCTTTCTAACAGACGTCCTGAAACACTAATGTAATTTATATTACTTAATTCAAGAAAATGATCTTCAAGTACTTTTCCATTGTGTCTATGGGTGCTATAAACAGTTTCGTATAAAAAACTAGGGGTTATTCCCCGACTAAAAATAGACTTGAAGGGAAGTCCCTTTTTATCAACACAATTGGTAAAAAAGTATCATGTTTTTTATATTTGATTGTAAAAATAAGTTAATTAGCTTCAATTAAAACAGGTTGAATGATTAAAATAATTTTTAAAAATTAGATTAAATACACATGTTTTAAGGGGAGACAAACTGTAAACATCCTGTTTTTTGGCAGTGAAAAGTGCAAAACTTATTTGCACCCACTGTAGCTCTTTTCGGAGCAGGCGAACGTAGCCTGAAGCATAAATTTTTAGAAGACCAGGTAAAAACCTATGAAATTCATACAGTTTTGAATATAAAAAATGTGCATGTATCATGTCTGCATGTGTGTGCACATGGCCTGATTTCATGTTTTTTATGCATAGATTAGGCAATGTTTTTCCCATTTTCTCTGGATAAAACTTTTTGGTACTATTAAAAGTACAATTTATTTTTATTTCATTATAAACTAGAGAAAATTCTGATTCTAATGATATCTAGTTTTATACAAGTATCTTCATTAACATTAACACCACTAAGGGTCAATTATAGATGGTCCCTCAAAATATGACGTCATAGAAAAAAACTGTTGATTGCACCCTATGATGTATGCGTCAAATGATATAATACCTATTTAACCTACACAAATGACAAACTTAAACATGCAACGATTTGTAGTTTTGGTAAATAATTACAAAGAAAGAAATACAATCACAATTCGCTGTTTCAGAATCTAATGCATCCTGGGTAATTTTTTCAAAAATGTACACCAAAACGTCATGATTGGTTTAAAATGTCATATACAATGGAAATTCAACCAATGACTTGATGCTATTTTCATTTTGGGGTACGAACAATGAATTAACCCACAATTCTTTAGATTCTAAAACCCCCAATTGAGTGAGATTTCAAACTTGAAAAGTGCTAAAGGAAAACATGCTGTATGTGTTTCTTCTCCAAACCACCTGTAATAAACACAGATAAATGTGATGTGTACTATAAGGGAGATAACTCAGTTAATAATTGCTGGTGCTACAAGCAGAGAATATTAGTAAAAGTGTAGGAATTTGTATATAGATTTACCGAGACCCTGGTCTGTCAATACCAGCATACATTCTGTTAAAGGAGAAAAACAATAAAGAATACAAAATTGTAATCTAAGTAAGCAATTAACATATTAAACTACCAAATTATGATATTGTGAGAAATAAAAATGCCACAAGAAAAGATTGAAATTCCAATTAATGTGTTAAGATGTAAATTCATAATTGTGAAATATTTTTAAGCAAAAACAATATGAAGCAAAACGAAGAAGTTATTAATAAATTAAATCTTGAGTATTCTATTAAATGTAAGCTGCTTGAGTTTTAAACATCTGTATGAGCTGCTTTTCACAAGTTTCTATTGAATTAAAATTCAAACAAGAGACATGCATGTATAAATACCATAACCATTCTAAACAAGCATACCAAACACCTTTATTTTTATCAAAACATTCCTTTATTTAAAATACACTGTTGAAACAGATATATGTCTCGTCTGCTATTTAGTATTGTAATTCTGATGTAGATTTTTAATATTTGACTTGGATGGGGTGAGACAAAAAAATGGCCAAAAAAAAATATTATCTAATTTAATGGTCACCAGCAACTTTAAAAAGGTCCAAACAGATTGGTTCCCTGGTTAAACATCTAGGAACCATATCAATTTAAAAACCAGAAATGGAAGTCTTAGTGTGCATGCTAATAGAATCATTTAACTATTTTGAAATTCTATTTTCAAAAGTTTGTGATTTCAGGCAACTGATAGATAAGGATTCTAAAAAGAAGTTTATCATGCAGGTATAACTGAAAAACTACTCTTTAAATTCAAACATGGAATTTTGAACACCATATGGCTAAACAACATTCATTACGGTATGTTTGCATTAACTGATGAGATGTTCAAATTCCAATAAAAGAATTTAAAAAGTAGTTAATTTTTTATTTCATTGAATCAAGTAAATATGAAAAGAAATTGTTTTCTAGTCTTCTAAAAACTTTTAAATTCCTTATTTTCTCTATGATAATTCATTAATTATTCTTCATCAATGCATTAAAAATAAAGTCCATTTTCTTGTCATCTGCAATAAAGAAATTTCCAAATCCCATTTAGTTTGTTTCAAATATTGAGGTAAAACTTGACTGTAAACTTTTAGTAATTTTGAGGAAATAGTTGGGGCCAGATACCAAAAAGTTTTTAAGCAGTATTCTGTAATCACCCAATGACAAGAAAATGTGCTTGAACTACAAGACAAAAGGTGCTAGGACTTAATTGGTGTGACAGGGCAGAACTTAAGTACCGTTTTAAATTGGGACTCATCTTGGATCTGAAATCAATATTTCGCTCAGTGACAAACTAATATACAAAATATTTAGATTGAAAGAATAAGAAAAACTGCTTTTTGTGGTTGAGATAACACACCATTGCCATTGCATATATAAAAGAAAACTAGAAGAACAGTCATTCAGCTTTTTTGTAAAAAAAAAAAAATTCATATGTGTACACATAAGATTTGCATTTAAAAAAGTATTGATCGAACTGATGTGCAAGTATATTATTACTTATCATATAAACTGAATAAATAAGTAAAGGGTGTCAAAGTGAGCCCTAGCTACTTGTTATATTCTACATAAAATATTAAAGAAGTAAACTGAAATAAAATAGGTATAAACTAATGTTAATTATTATCTGTAAATAAAAGAAAAATATTTATGAAAATGTTTTACATTAGTCTTGTAACAGTTTTGTCAGAAATGTAGGGAATAAACAGCAAATTAGAAAAATCACAATTCATTTAGTGACTTTAAATTTAAAAAATAAAGTCTAAGTATAATTGCTTTTGCAAACCTTATAGGTATTGAAAACAACTCTCCAAAAATTTTGATAACATATAATTAAACAAATTCCCTACACTAACTGATCAAAGTTAAGAGAATTTATAAACACAGCAATGTCTAGCTTAGCAACTAAAGAATTCACACCAAATAATTTATAATTATGCTAGCACAAGCCTTATACCTCTTAGCATGTTGTCTTATCTGGTCTAATTCGAAAGTAGTGTAAGGCCTAGGTGATCTGGTGGGGTGTAGTCCATTATGAGTTGGTAATGATGGTACTGGCCTAAAAATACAAAATAAAATTGTAGCAAATGATAACAAAAATTATGAGATAACAAAATTTTAATGATGTGCTATCAAAATTAATATGAAAAAATACTTTTTAGATTTTACAAGTGTTACCTTGTTCAAATAATAATAAATTGTTATGTCCAAATTCAAATACTTAAGAACATACTAGAAAACTGACATGTCAGTTAGGGGTCAATACAGAAATTGATAAAGTAATGTAAACCAACCCCATTTAAGATTAAGGGACATTATTTTAATTTTTTGTTTGAAACCATAAATTAATATAGAATAACCATTCATTGTCTCGAAATATCAATGTTATTTGCACAAGGCTTAGAAACAGGTAGAAAATGAGGCTGATATTTCGAGACAATGTATGGTTATTCTTTATATACTGCAACTCGTAAAAATGTTCTAAATGAAGTATATTTGTTAAAAAACATGATTTCCTAATTTGAAGGGGACGACGTTAAATTTCCGCAAACCTGTATGTTTTATCGACGTCATAAATAAAACTCTACGGAAACACATTGTCAACGTCATAAACCATTTGATATATGGTCAGTGACTGTATATCACATATGAATATACGGTCAATGCAATTTGACTGCTCAAATAGTGCAGCTGCAGTATATATACTAGTAATATGGTAGGCAACTAAAACATTTTAACAAAAAGAACATTTTGAAATAGAAACTAAACCTACAGAGAGATTTTCATTGAAATCTAAACAGATCAGATCTTTCTGTTGCTCTAATTTAACTAGAACATAAATATGTATACAATATAAAATACTTGTGTAATGTTTGTGTTATCATAAGATTTCCTTACCCTGTTGGCACAATATCTACTGGCCTATCGCATGATATACAATGGAATTTCTGTATAAGTTGTCTGAAACAAAAACAATAGAAAGTTAAAAAAACATTCTGCAGTATTTTTGAGTTACTTGGTTGAGGATAGTAATCGTAAGTCATTTTATTTGTATATTCTAATACATATATATCTTGCTCATGATCACTTTGTTAAACAAATTGAAATTCATTATGTTCAATATATTATAGCATCCATGTAAAAATATGTACTTGGGGTTGGGTGTTAAGGCACCTTTTTTCCCTATACCTCAACACCATCATTTAAATGTAATTGAAGCCACTCCCTATGTGCTTCTACCTCTAGTATCAACTGCCAAGGTGTCAACATTTTTCTGGAATAGTTAAATGATGCAAATATAGGGGAATACAACGTTCTGTGAGAAAAATTGCAGCTTAAGAATCATGAACTTAATTGAACCTTCTAATTCCAGCAGCATCATCTTCAGACCATTCTACAGGTGCTTGATTTTGTTTCTTCAGTTTCTCATTCAAGGCCTTCAGACGACTTTCTAACCATTCTTTAAGTGGATCTAGTTCTAAGCGATCCAGTTTGCTATCAATATCTTCAGTAAACACCTTGCACTGGTGGTTCCAAGCTTCCTCCTGTAGCATGTAAAAGTAGTCATACGATATGTGATACACAACTTCATTGTTATATGTAGTATAATATAAAATATTTCTACTTCTAAAAAGCAACACTTGAAATGCAATTATCTGACCATAGGAATTCATTTGAATGGATGATGTCTTTTTTTTCTACAGAGATGTGTTTACTTGAATTCAAATCTTTTGACCATGAAAATTAGTACATGTAATACATATTGGTACTTAAAATATTTGAACAACATTTGGATTTAATTTTTTTTAGTCTAAACATAAGACCATGTAAATTTCTCAAAATATAACTTGGAAAACTGACCATGCTTATTAGTCCTACTTTTTTAAAAGTGTCAACATTTGAACCATGTGATATTTGTAATAATCTAACATTTGATCTTTTGATATAAGCAGTACATATATGTTAACATTTGAACCTAGAGGTTTCATAATAAATGAACATTTGAATCATATTTGTAATAAATTAACTTTTGAACTGTGGTGATTTGTAATGAATAATCATAAATGAAAGTTTGAAGCATGGAGATTTGTAATAAATGAACATTTGAAGCTTGGAGATTTGTAATAAATGATCATTTGAAGCTTGGAGATTTGTAATAAATGATCATTTGAAGTGTGGAGATTTGTAATAAATGAACATTTGAAGCGTGGAGATTTGTAATAAATGAACATTCAAAGAGTGGAGATTTGTAATAAATGAACATTTGAAGCGTGAAGATTTGTAATAAATGAACATTTGAAGAGTGGAGATTTGTAATAAATGAACATTTGAAGCATGGAGATTTGTAATAAATGAACATTCAAAGAGTGGAGATTTGTAATAAATGAACATTTGAAGCGTGGAGATTTGTAATAAATGAACATTCAAAGAGTGGAGATTTGTAATAAATGAACATTTGAAGCGTGGAGATTTGTAATAAATGAACATTTGAAGAGTGGAGATTTGTAATAAATGAACATTTGAAGCGTGGAGATTTGTAATAAATGAACATTCAAAGAGTGGAGATTTGTAATAAATGAACATTTGAAGCGTGGAGATTTGTAATAAGTAAACATTTGAAGTGTTGAGATTTGGAACTATGTCCAGTGCACGATGTTTTGTCGATATTGTCAACATCGCAATGTCAACTTTATAGTGTCGTTATTGTGTTTACATTGTATCCTATCAATATGTTCTATACCTTTCTGTTTACATCGTTCACATCGCATACATCGCAATGTTAACAATATCGTATCAACATCGTGTTTATATTGTGTATGTAGAATCTATACCTTTCTGTTTACATCGTTCACATCGTATACATCGCAATGTTAACAATATCGTGTCAACATCGTGTTTATATTGCGTATGTAGAGTCCATATCTTTCTGTTTACATCGTTCACATCGCATACATTGCGATGTTGACAATATTGTGTCAACATCGTGTTTATATTGTATATATAGTCTATACCTTTATGTTTACATCGTTCACATCGTATACATCGCGATGTTGACAATATCGTGTCAACATCGTGTTTATATTGTATACATATTTATATTAAGTCTATACCTTTCTGTTTACATCGTTCACATCGTATACATCGCGATGTTGACAATATTGTGTTAACATCGTGTTTATATTGTATATATAGAGTCTATACCTTGATGTTTACATCGTTCACATCGTATACATCGCGATGTTGACAATATCGTGTCAACATCGTGTTGATTATGTTTTTGTAGAGTCTATACCTTTCTATTTACATCGTTCACATCGTATACATCGCGATGTTGACAATATTGTGTCAACATCGTGTTTATATTGTATATATAGAGTCTATACCTTGATGTTTACATCGTTCACATCGTATACATCGCGATGTTGACAATATTGTGTCAACATCGTATTTATATTGTATATATAGAGTATATACCTTGATGTTTACATCGTTCACATCGTATACATCGCGATGTTGACAATATCGTGTCAACATCGTGTTTATATTGTGTATGTAGAGTCTATACCTTTCTGTTTACATCGTTAACATCGTATACATCGCATGACGTTAACAAATACAAGGAGACTACTAAAATGTCATTTTAAGTCTTTAAAATGTAACGTTAAAATACGAATATTATTTATCATTTAATCCCGGGTTGAGAATGTTTATGAATAATTCTTCTTTCTTCCTCCGGATAATCCGCTATATATTGCACTTTTTTGGTCTTTTGGAAAATGTTGTTTGTGCTGTATTTAGACCCTTCTACAACGAAATTTATTTTACATGCACACGTATAAAAAAATGCGTTTTTTATCCAAAGCAATCATAGGTTTGAACGTAGTTTTCAATTAAACTTGTTTGTATATATAAAGTATATACATTTATGTTTACATCGTTCATATCGTATATATCGCGATGTTGACAATATAGTGTCAATATCTTGTTGTATATACATTTTTTTTCGTTCTTTTTTTTTAAATAAGTTAAGCAGTTAGTTATAAAGTTTAAATTGTTTCCATTTTTCATGTCGGCGTCTTTTATTTTTAACTATGCAATTTAAACTTTGCTCATTGTTAAAGGTCATACGGTTATCTATAAATGTGCCATTAGTATGTATGCACTGACAATTTGACTTATTTGCAATCATATACCACCTCTCCTTTTTATATATATACCTTTCTGTTTAAATTGTTCACGTAGCAATGCTAACAATATTGTGTCAAAATCGTGTTTATATTTTATATTGAGTCTATGGTACGTATATAAACGTTGAACTAACTGCATAGAAACGTTTTAACATTACATACAGTAACAGTTTATTATAAAGTAATTGTCAAAGTTGAAGTCATCTGAATTTTTTTATTGCATTTGTTGTATAGGGAAAACTAATGTCTGCCTCATGCCGTATTAAAAATAATTTACGGATCTGGATTAACAGATTTAGAATCTTCTACTTCAGAATACTGAAAAGTAACACGTTCCATTTAGACTACAAACAGAATAAATTCACTTACTTGTCCATTCACATCGGGAAAATAAAACCTGAAATGCCGTTTTAGAAGCCACAAACTCGGTACTTTAAAAAAGAAGCCCTTTTCGGAAGAAATTTAAAATTGGTTACATTTTCGCAATTATATAACGCTCCATAATCGCAACAACGTAAGTTCGACTTTCAGTGAAATTTTGAGTTAAAGTTCGAGTTTTATTTTGATTTTTAACATTTATTTCAGTAAGGGTCCTAGTCAAAGCTAGCAAATTAAGCACTCTCTGCTATATCATATTGGCCATTGTCTTCTCAAAAGAACCAAAGAATCAAGAGCTAATCAGCTACCTTTGTATTAAAAAAAAACTGGTTAACCTTTTCAGTCATGGTCGGAATCCAAAAACCTCACTGTATCACTGTCTTCAGCCAAGTGATCACATTGAATGACCTAAACACGAACCTACATCTGAACTATAATTACTTGTTTTTAGTGTTTTTTGCTAATGTTTTCTTGAATTTTGCAAAACTTTCAGTGGCAAATATTACATAAACATCAGCACAAAATATTTGTCTATATGAGTGGAATATTCTTTCACCAGACGTACCATTAATGTGTTGGTTGTTCTTTAGCATGTAATTCTACATAAATACGTGTGTGCGTGTGTTAAATATTTCTATTGATGTAGACTTTTGTTTAAGCCTAATGTATAGTACGTGCCAAATGTGTACACGCTCGTTTACGGGACGTATTATAGTATATCCGTCTGTCCGTCCGTCGTCATCATGTCAGACTCTTTAACCAATTGACATAAAACTTTGGTGAATTGTTTATATCTATTGACGTGAGCTCCCTTTCACTTTTTACGAATTTTAGATTAAATGTTTCCGAGTTATAGGGTTTTATTCATTATAAAAGGGGGATTTATCCGTTTTCGGACAACAACTCAATATTGCTTTCAGCAGTTTTCATGAAACTTTGGTGTATTGATCATATCTATTAATGTAAGCTCCTTTTAGAATTTTATAGATTTTCGTTTTTATGTTTCCGAGAAATGGGATTTTATTCATTAAAGAGGGGGGATTTTCCAGTTTTTGTACGATATCTCTAAAATGCTTTCACCAATTATCATATGACTTTGATGAATTATTTATATCTGTTGATGTTAGTTCCGTTTAGATTTTCATAAATGTCTAATATGACATTGAGAAGTAATGAATCTCTCTGAAATTGTACCACAAGGTTTTATATCACAAATGAAAGGCTAAAATTGAGTTTGGGGTACATGTAATTGCTCCAAACCTTCAGGAATTAGGGGCCAAAAACAAGCATTTTGCTAGTTTGACTATTTGACAATAACTTGTGTTTAAGTGTATGGATCTATCTAAAAATGCTCTACAAGGTTCCATACCAAAAAGGAAAGGCTGGGATTGAGTTTTGGGGTAATTACTCTAAGAGGGATGGAAAGGGGGGAGAGGGTGTTATATTTTGCACAATAGTTTTTGAAGACCTTCGACCACATATATTTTGTGTCAGAAACCTATATTATGTCAAAAATTTGATGATCACAATCAAAACTCAGACAGTATTAGAATATGGAGTCCAAACGTGCCCCAACTGTTCATGGTTCAACATCTGCTGGCGTATCAGGCTGCTCTCAGCAAAGCATCTTATTGTTGTTGTAGTTAATCAATAGTACCAAAACATAAAACTAGGCATATTGTTTGATATTCCCAGATTATTTGACGTCTACAGCGGCCTTATTTTTAACTTGCTGGTCCTACAGGTCGTTAACGACAGTTTGAAAAAGTACATCAAAATATGATTTATTTTAGTGCCAAAATTATGTTAGCCTGAACAAACTTTAAGCATTAAAAAAAAAGGGCAACATGTACAATATAATACGGTGCTTTATTTTATTAACGTTTATTATCGCACCCCGGGTAAATTATCACGCTGTGATTGGTTTAACGCCGTCACGTGGTGACCCCCTATGAGATCGTAGGGGGTTAGTAAGTTTCATAGGGGGTTGGTGACGCAGTGATGGTGACGTCATCTATTAATGTTGTTGTGTTTCGTTGTTTATTTTACAACAAAACGCAGCAGAAAAAGTCTAGCGTGCGATAAATTCGTTATACGGTCAACTATTGACCCCCTCCGGCCTCACCCCCTATGGATTTTACTAACCCTCTATGGATCCGTAGGGGGTCAGTAGCGAACCATATAACTTATAATATTTCAATAGACATGATAAACTTGATACGAATCATTCATTTCCATGCCCCCCCCCCCCGAAAAAAACAAGAAGAAAAAAAAAAGTAAAAGGCGTAACATGTCATAGGAACATTTGGGAAAGTTGGACAACACTTTGATAATTTCTGTTGCTACATGTGAAATAAATAACTTTTTCAAATAGCACTTCAAACATGACACGGCCAGTGGTAAGTTTAATGCAATATACAAAATTAGAACATAATAATTTTGACCCTGCTTTGTATAAATCCGACAAACTGAGCCGTAATTATTAATTATATATATGTAGTATAGAAGACTAAACTTGTGACGTTTCCTGCATGTGATCTGAAAAATGAAAGTCCAAACTCATTGTTCTTATTAACAACACGCTAATGAACCAAGATGATTATCATATTACTCTCCCCCTCCCCTCCCCGAAAATATACCCTGAATCATACATACCGCATCGCGACGATACGCTGCCGAAAAAAAGTATATGTCACCGAATTGTTTTCGAAAAAAATGGTTCGAGAGGGTACTTAATTATATTAAATATGCTGTGAATTTAAAACGTTCTTAGTGTTGATTATGCATGATGATTATGTGTTTTGAATATATACGTTCTTTTTTATCATAAGGGTCTAAATAGAGTCATTCATTTATTGAAATTTAGTTTTATTCTTTATATTTTAGCACCTCATCATTCTCTTATCTTTCTTTCTTTTCTTTTTTTTGCCTTTTATTCTGCAGTATTTACCCATTATTCTGTATTCCGTAAACTCCAATACAATCAGACCCTTCCTTATGACCACGTATTTTTAATTTAATAATTACAGTTGTAAACAATATGATATGTTCATTATCATTTTCCTGTTTAAGTTAAACGTCCCTTTTGGCGGTTCGCTATCTTATAAATTAGCAACTTTTACGTCGACAATATTGAATAAACATCCTGCACTGGACATGAATGGAAACATCGTGTTAACATTGTAAACATCGCGATGTTAACGATGTCAACGTTGTAAACAATAAGGATTCAAACAATGTAAACAATGTTGACACAACATCGTGTTTACATTGTAAACATCGCGATGTTAACGATGTCAACGATGTAAACAATATATAAGGGTTCAAACAATGTAAACGATGTTGACACGACATCGTGTTTACATTGTAAACATCGCAATGTTAACGATTTAAACAATATATAAGGGTTCAAACAATGTAAGCGATGTTGACACGACATCGTGTTTACATTGTAAACATCGCGATGTTAACGATGTCAACGATGTAAACAATATATAAGAGTTCAAATAATGTAAACGATGTTGACACGACATCGTGTTTACATTGTTAACATCGCGATGTTGACGATGTCAACGATGTAAACAATATATAAGGGTTCAAACAATGTAAACGATGTTGACACGACATCGTGATTACATTGTAAACATCGCGATGTTAACGACGTCAACGATGTAAACAATATATAAGGGTTCAAACAATGTTAACAATGTTGACACGACATCGTGTTTACATTGAAAACATCGCGATGTTAACGATGTCAACGATGTAAACAATACATAAGAGTTCAAACAATGTAAACGATGTTGACACACCATCGTTTTAACATTGTATACATCGCGATGTCAACGATGTAAACATTATATAAGGGTTCAAACAATGTTAACAATGTTGACACGATATCGTGTTAACATTGTAGATATCGCGATGTCGACAATATTGAATAAACATCCTGCACTGGACATGAACATTCAAAGAGTGGAGATTTGTAATAAATGAACATTTGAAGCGTGGAGATTTGTAATAAGTAAACATTTGAAGTGTGGAGATTTGTAATAAATAAACATTTGAAGCGAGGAGATTTGTAATAAATGAACATTCAAAGAGTGGAGATTTGTAATAAATGAACATTTGAAGCGTGGAGATTTGTAATAAGTAAACATTTGAAGTGTTGAGATTTGTAATAAATGAACATTTGAAGCGTGGAGATTTGTAATAAATGAACATTTGAAGTATGGAGATTTGTAATAAATGATCATTTGAAGTATGGAGATTTGTAATAAATGAACATTTGAAGCGTGGAGATTTGTAATAAATGAACATTTAAAGTATGGAGATTTGTAATAAATGAACATTTGAAGTGTGGAGATTCCTAATAAATGAACATTTGAACCATGTGATATAGAAATACTCCTTACATTTCCTGCAAGTTTATCCAATATTTCTTTAATCATCTTGTTGATATCGTTAGTTGTTGTATCAAACAAAGAATGGTTGACCTTGTTGTCCAATGACCTCTTGTCTGCTTTCTATATAAAAAAAAACATGAATAACATCAGTCATCAAATATACAGTATCCTACTAATAGTTAGAAAAATTTACTATTCATGGCATATATACTCCACTTACCAATTTAAAAAAAAAATCTTCTATTAATATTGAAAAATTATGAAAAAATTAAATGGACGGATAAAAAACTACTTCACATTTTGCAAACTTTCTGTAGTGGCTGGGGCATATATATCATAAAAAAAGTATTATGAAAAGCTTATTTTGCTGCCCATTAGTACTGGAAACCAAAAAAACTTAGTTTGGTTTTCTCGTTTGAATATTTTTGTTTTGAATTTGTCATTCATGGGCCTTTTATAGTTGACTGTGCAGTATGGGCTTTGCTCATTGTTGATGGCTGTAAGGGGACCTTTAGTTGTTTATTTCTGTGTCATTTGGTCACTTGTGGAGAGTTGTCTCATTGGCAATTATACCACATCTTCTTTTTTATATAAAGTTTATTTTACTTACAACATCCATTTCTGATTGGACGAAATCCTTGTCAGCCTTCTCCTCTTGAAGTCTGTCACAATAGGCAAATAGTTTCTGTAAAATATTTATTAATATGAAAATATGACAGGTTCACATGTAGAAACTTTAAACTGCTACAGGACAAATATTATTATGATCTATAATATATGGTAAACATGGATATTTTTAGATTGCTCTATTCCTCCATAGAATCAAAAAATGACCCTTTGCATCCATATTTTTTATTTGTAAAAATTATTTGAATGTTGGATATTTTTGTACATTTTATTGATTGATAAGCAGAGGAACCTGAGAGCCAAACTTTTCCATGTTGATAGTATTCTACTTTTAACATCCTGTAAAGTTGGTATTATTTTTTGGGTGTCATTTTCTTGCTTTGACAAGAAGTTTCTAATTCTAATGGGCATTCAGTTCTGCCTTATTAGCATCTAGCTGTAATCAATGCAATTCTTCCCTCTAATTTCTATAAACAACAGTTTTCCCTGGACAATCTAGAATATCAATCAGGACACATCCAATGGATTTAGTGTCAAGATGTCAAAGGCTGAGAAGAGCATGCAAAAAATACAACTATTGACAAAATCAAGGACCATAAGTGTATACCAATTTATATTTATGTTATGTAATGTATAAAAAAATAAAAAAATAAATGTAAAGTTCAGAGTGTTGTTTAATGTAGAAAGATTTAAAACTTGTATTTTCATTATAATTAAGATATGAAATTTAGCTAGAATTATTGTTAGAACTAACACTTAAGGTAGCACTCCACAGTTAGAAAATAAAGTTAAAAATGAGCCGCAAAATGTTTTATCATCTCCTATTCCTTGATTTCTAATACATTAACCTAACTGTTTGTGTTGTACATGTGCATATGTATGTAATCAGTATCTTCCATAGATTCAATTTTCAAAAGTTAAAAGGATGAAAGTTAATTCCTTTCATGTGTATCCATGGCAACATTCTGCATTTATTTACCATAGAATATTGCAAAAAGGGGGGTGAACATGTCATATATCCCCCCAAAATTTGGATCAAACTAGAATTTCAATGCCTTTGAGTGATACCTTTTTAGAAACTGTTTTCTTAAATCTTCCTTATGATCAAATAAAAATTGGGTGTCTTTCGCCTCATTTTTTCGTAAAATCCAATCACAAAGTTCGTGCGATAAAAAGTTGGAAAAAAACATTGCAATAATTGCCGGACCAATGTACGGTATGGACATGCAAATACGGACTGTCATACAGAAAACAGCCTATATTACATACATTACATAACCTTGATGTTCATATAAACCCAATACAAAGGCTATTTTAATACTCAGCTATCCAAAAATGAATTTTATTGCACACTAGCTCTCATATTTGAAAAATCCACAGGGGCCAAAATGCGAAACTACACACCTAACTGTGGAGTGCTACCTTAAGGTGAAATTTTTCCCCTTCTGCATCAACATTTTTTATATTTTCTGTGTTCTACTAGCTGTTACGATGAAAGTGGTACCTTAGTTTTTAAAATTGGTTCAGTAATAAAGATTTTATGAAGGTTAGCAGTTGATGTTTAAACGCGACAAAAAGTTATTTAAAAATAAATGCTGGATCATAGTGAAAAACCCCAAGTCTGTCTCATTTTTGGGGTAAATTTCTAAAACTTTCCCCTTTTTTTTATTTAAAATTATAAAATTACCTTATAAGAGGACAAATTGTACAAATTTTAGGTGTTTGAAAGCACTTATAGGTAATTTTTGCTGTGAATAGCATACCTAACCTTGGTTTAGAAGCTCTCAAGCAGGGTATAAATTTCTAACAGTACTGGCATCATTAAATTTAATTAATGCCAAATTATAATATAAAATCCTGCTAAAAATGTTTATTTGACTTATTCGCATTCAAAAATATAAAGCGATACATTCTGAGATTATCATATAAAGCGCAATCTTTGGTTACAAGGGCAAAGCTTACGGAGTAAAAATTTAAGACCGCAACATGTCTTAAGTGTCAAAATGTGTATACTTGGTTGCTAAGGACAGTAAACAATAAAATTAACATAAATTGCATTCCTAGCAGTTTTTTTACCTTCAGAACTAAAACAAGAACATAAAAGACTAAAGATTTGTGGTCAATCTTATCTTAAAAAGTGCATTTCTGTGCTTTCTGATGTGCCATAAGGTAGCACTCCACAGTTAGAAAATAAAGTTAAAAATGAGCCGCAAAATGTTTTATCATCTCCTATTCCTTGATTTCTAATACATTAACCTAACTGTTTGTGTTGTACATGTGCATATGTATGTAATCAGTATCTTCCATAGATTCAATTTTCAAAAGTTAAAAGGATGAAAGTTAATTCCTTTCATGTGTATCCATGGCAACATTCTGCATTTATTTACCATAGAATATTGCAAAAAGGGGGGTGAACATGTCATATATCCCCCCAAAATTTGGATCAAACTAGAATTTCAATGCCTTTGAGTGATACCTTTTTAGAAACTGTTTTCTTAAATCTTCCTTATGATCAAATAAAAATTGGGTGTCTTTCGCCTCATTTTTTCGTAAAATCCAATCACAAAGTTCGTGCGATAAAAAGTTGGAAAAAAACATTGCAATAATTGCCGGACCAATGTACGGTATGGACATGCAAATACGGACTGTCATACAGAAAACAGCCTATATTACATACATTACATAACCTTGATGTTCATATAAACCCAATACAAAGGCTATTTTAATACTCAGCTATCCAAAAATGAATTTTATTGCACACTAGCTCTCATATTTGAAAAATCCACAGGGGCCAAAATGCGAAACTACACACCTAACTGTGGAGTGCTACCTTAAGGTGAAATTTTTCCCCTTCTGCATCAACATTTTTTATATTTTCTGTGTTCTACTAGCTGTTACGATGAAAGTGGTACCTTAGTTTTTAAAATTGGTTCAGTAATAAAGATTTTATGAAGGTTAGCAGTTGATGTTTAAACGCGACAAAAAGTTATTTAAAAATAAATGCTGGATCATAGTGAAAAACCCCAAGTCTGTCTCATTTTTGGGGTAAATTTCTAAAACTTTCCCCTTTTTTTTATTTAAAATTATAAAATTACCTTATAAGAGGACAAATTGTACAAATTTTAGGTGTTTGAAAGCACTTATAGGTAATTTTTGCTGTGAATAGCATACCTAACCTTGGTTTAGAAGCTCTCAAGCAGGGTATAAATTTCTAACAGTACTGGCATCATTAAATTTAATTAATGCCAAATTATAATATAAAATCCTGCTAAAAATGTTTATTTGACTTATTCGCATTCAAAAATATAAAGCGATACATTCTGAGATTATCATATAAAGCGCAATCTTTGGTTACAAGGGCAAAGCTTACGGAGTAAAAATTTAAGACCGCAACATGTCTTAAGTGTCAAAATGTGTATACTTGGTTGCTAAGGACAGTAAACAATAAAATTAACATAAATTGCATTCCTAGCAGTTTTTTTACCTTCAGAACTAAAACAAGAACATAAAAGACTAAAGATTTGTGGTCAATCTTATCTTAAAAAGTGCATTTCTGTGCTTTCTGATGTGC